>NW_015170313.1:62101-73655 GCF_001447785.1 Gekko japonicus | reverse complement strand
GTGAGGCCCGAGTGGCTTGCAGCTGCCGGGCCTCGCCGATTCCCCCCCCGCTCCTCCCCCCGGCTCTGGCAGTGAGGCCCAAGCGGCTTGCACCCACCGGGCCTCGCCGATTTCCTCCCGTCTCCTCCCCCACCCCTGGCGGCAAGGACCGAGCGGCTTGCAGCCCCCGGGCCTTGACGATCTTCTTCTCCTTCCCCCCTGCTCCGGCAGTCTCCTCCGCCGCCGCTGCTTCTGATCTCCTCCTCCCTCCCCCTGCTCCTGCAGCGAGGCCTGAGCGGCTTCCAACCGCCAGCCCACCACAGTTCCCAGAGCATTCCCTGCACATGCGCAGGGAAGGCTCTTTTACTTTTTGAGGGATTTAAATATCACCCCTTTTTCCCCTCAACTTTTTAGATTTTTGTGCACACCTGGGGACTGCCCTAAGTGTGCAGGAAAATCTCCCTGCCCCCCAGATGCACCCGATGTGCGGATTTAGATATCCGCACACAGGGGGCGCCTTCGCTATTAGTATATAGATATGGAGCAGAGGTCCATCAGTGGCTATTAGCCACAAGGTATAGATAGGAACTCTCAGTCTGGGGCAAGTGATGCTCTGTATTCTTGGTGTTTGGGGGGGGGACAATAGTGGGAGGGCTTCTAGTGTCCTGGCCCCACTGGTGGACCTCCTGATGGCACCTGCTATTTTTGGCCACTGTGTGACAGAGTGTTGGACTAGATGGGCCATCAGCCTGATCCAACATTGGCTTCTCTTATGTTCTTAATCAACAAAAAGTTTAAATGTCTAAAGTTCTTCAAGGGGCAATTGGCAAAAAAAATTATTCCTTTGCCCTTTCAAATTCCAGGAAGTGAACAGTTAAGTCTTATTAAGTCTTGAAGTTCAAATGAATTACCAGCATGAATGGATGAAAAGCGCCTCTACGCAGCTGTACAGTAAACACTGGAGGGAAAACAGCTGATGCAGCAAGCATCAAAGACTTGGAAAGCAAGTGACCCTTCACTAGGCAAAGGCACAGATTGGTCTTAGCGGAAGCCCAAATGCTGTATGCAAAGGAAATAAAGACCCCAATGACTATATTAACAGGTTTGCACATTTTTAATCTCTAGAGAAGCAAAGCATTAAACAAGCTCCTATTGGGTCTGTGAACTCACACCGGTCACAAGAACGAAGCAAAGCTCAAAAGGAAAGCCTGTTGTGTTGCATTTCTATTATATCAGTTTTTGCAGGGAAACGGCACCATAGTGTTAACGTTTTCAAAAAAACTCCTCCTTTTGTCACTCGCTTTATAAATGCACCTCACCTCCTGTCAAACTAATCCCATAATGTCACCTTTCAAATTAAAAGAAGCAAACAGAAAACACAGTGTTGATATTTCTTTTCCTTTTCTTATTGCATTCCTCTGACCAAAGGGCTTGAGCAAAATCAATACAAATACAAAACTAAATAAAGTGTTGATATTTAATTCAGGGTTCTTCCAGAATAATAAGATTTGATTTTACAGATTGTAATCACAGTTACAAAAAGACACCTGATCAATACAGATACAATAAGAAAGCTAAATTGTTTGGGTCCAATATTCACTGTGTATATATAATCTATGTGATAATGAACTGGCCATCATGGCTTTTTTGCTAATTTCACATCCCCCACTTAGTGTGATTTGCAAGTTGAGCTGGCTGCTTTTGGAACATCAGACCAATTATCACAGCCCTTCAGCAGAACTGGGAGAAATTCATTTCTCACATTCACAGATAACTGGCACCAAAAGATGTAATAGCCTCTGATTCCCCTTCTGCCTAGAGGCATGGTAAGGCTGTTTAAATTGGTGGCATGTCATAAGCTTTCTCCTGCACTGTGGCTCAAAACAAACCAAAAAATGGAACACAAAGTTCCTCTGGAGAAGGTTCCAACATCGGTGTTTATTGTTTGGACTACCACCAATGGGACAGAGCATTGAAGCTCAGGGAAGGAGTTGGATGCAAAAGGATGGAAATGAACATAAGATATCAATACTACACATGCCCCTTGGATTCCAGTTTGATTTAGCTGATTCATTGGTCTCTGACTGATTTACCCACTGGGCAGGGTCAGCCACGCTCAGAGTAGCAAAACTTGACACAATGCAGTAGTTGGAGCCAGCCATGATTGTTGGTGCATGCTATAAACTTGGTAGAACAAGCACGCTGCTGTGAACTACTGACACTACAGAAATAACACAGATACAGAGTCCAGGGATTGTAAAAGATGTTCCCGTCCTCCTCTATTCAAGACTGTGGACGGCGTATGCAAACTCTAACAAGCATTAAAGTCCTCATTACACTAAGTTTGTTCCTATCAACTAAACAGTGTAAACAAGTTTATAGGAAACGTTGAAGTGTTACCAGATATGTATTCTAATGCGATAAGTGTTTGTGAAGAAAAAAATAATCAGCCTTGGATACATCTCCTTCTAAAGATTTCCTTGAAACTCAGTTTCGTGACATGTTCTAATTCTAGCAAAGTGAAGCACAGAGAAACGTAAAAGTAGAGATGTTGTACTTCGTCTTTCGAGATGCCCCACCCCATGAGCTGAGAAGTTGCAAATTATTCTATGGTTAAGGTTTCTGGAAATATTTTGTCAAGTGTTGATACAAAGTACAACCACCAGTTTCCTTTCTGAAGTATTTCAGTTGCCAGAAGTCCATGGTTATACTTCTCCTTCACCGCATGAGACTGAATGTAAACAAGCCATAACCATGGAAGAATTTCCAGTCACTCTGCATCCCTAGGATTTCATTCTCTTTGTTTTCTAAACTATACAGTCCGGAAGAAGAAGATGCAAAATCTCTAAGTTTATGTATCCTGCGTCTTTACTTGTCCCTCCTTCATGACCTTGCCAAACATTCACCATTCTTTTCTTCTTGCCATCATACCTGAAAATTAATACATAAACACGTACACAAATCTTATCTATATACAAATATATACATATACATTAATTAATAAAATCAGGAGTATGCAATTGACATAGCTGCATTAGAATGAGCTGACTTCCTTAGACTCAATAGTTTTCCAGCCAATTTACCCTTCTCCAGAAGTTTTTTTCTGCACTTCTCTGAGAACAACCAATCACATCCTGTGCCTTAGATCCAAACTAGGCATGGCTGCAGGAGATTCATCACCAGTATAACCCCCACTTCTTCTTGTAAAGGGTAACAACATAAGGTACCTTCATGGAACAAGTTGGCATCTGGGGACAGGGAAAGCAATTTAAATCAGCTGGAGGGTACTTCCTTGTTCCATACAGTGGGGGAAAGAGAAAAAAGTAAAATGATGGTTGCCACAGTGAAAGCTGAGAGGTAGAGATGGGGTGTTGGGACAACTATGCTACTCCTCAGCTAAGGAAGAGATGGGCTGACAGAACAGCCTTACAAAAAGGAAGCCTCCAACTTTTATCCCAGTGACATGGAGCACAGAATTAACTGCCATTCTACATAAGGGTTTAGACGCTGGGAAGAAGGCGTAAACTTCCTTTCCACCCTCACTCTCATCCTCACCTTCTCTTTTATTTTGAGAAGAAATGCTTAACTCTTTCATTCCATTTTTATTTTTCTCTTTCAAGCCGCTACTCAAGTTTGCATCAGAGTCATATGGATTTAGCGGTTGCTAAGTGTAAATACGCCCTGACCTGGATGGCCCAGGCGTGTCATATCTCAGAAGCTTAGCAAAGTCAGTTCTGGTTAGTATTGGCTGGGGACCACAAAGGATTCACAGAGTAACTACGCAAAGGAAGGCAACTGCAAACCTCCTCTGTTAGTCTCTCTTCCTTGAAAACCCTAAGGTCTTCCCAATGGCTCTGAGTATACTCTGATATGGGGGGGAGCTATTCTGAATTTACCCACCCCACTCTTCATCCCCCGCTCCTTGCTTCTCATGACATGGAAATTTAGCTGGCTGCCAAGGGAAGCAGGTGTGCGATGCGTTTGTTCCAAAGCAGAAGAGAATTCTCACAAGACTACGTCAATTCTGAAACATTCTCTTCACTTCCACAGTTTTTGCTAGCCATCCTCCTGGTCATTATCTGCAGACAATGGACCGTAAATATTCATGCAGTTTGGTCACAAAACTAGACAATGCAATAAAGTTATAAGCACATGCTTAATTTTCTTCTGGCATGCAGCTTGCTAACCATTTATTCTTAACTCTGCCCCAAACCTGTTACAAGTTGTTTTCTCACACAAAGCTAAATCAAACGACAGATTTCCCTAGCAAACTTGGATCTGAATTATCTAGGACTTTATTTATCCTGCCCTTCCTCCGAGGATCTCAGAGATGCATACATATATAGTTCTGCCTCTTCATTTTATTCTGATTGGTTAAGCTAAGTAAGAATAACTGGCCCAAGGTCACTCAGCAAGTTACAAGCAGTGTGGGGATTCAAACTTAGGTGCGCCAAGAACTTCTCAACAAACACAAAAGTCAAGCAAACATTATTTTTGACCACTGCACCCCCAAAACAAAACTTAAGCCTCAAGGTTGGGTCACCCTGCTCTTATACCTCTGCTGCCCCAATCCTAAATGGGGCGCTCCCCTATTTTATTCGGGAATAATGTATCCTAAAGAAGACTGGTGGAGTATATTGTGTTGATAATTTCAAAACAGTTAAAAGGAAACTACCATGATCCGGTGAGGCTATGGCATGCATAACTAGACTGCCATAATGTTAAATACTCTGAGACCACTATCTGAAGGAGAAGATCACCAATCATATATCCTGTATTGATTCAGATTCCTATCATTCAAGCTTTCTAGAAGATCCGTTTCCAATACTGGAATATATGGCTAATTTAAGTATACAGCCTGGTAATTTGTATCCGATCAATCCGTTTATATTATAAATTTTTATTTCAAGAATATAAAGGCACATATTTTATATATATTATATATACTCCTCTGATTGGTGTAATCTTTATTCTTAGCTGGTGTTTACTACCATAATGTTCCATTGTATATAACCTACTTAGTTTCCTTTTATACAGTTAATTGTTAGTGTTTGCATTGTTAAGTTTTATACATTAAATAAAATTAAAATAAAAAGTAAAAACAAAATATATGTACCGGGTAAAGCCTTTCTTCCACTGTGCAGCTGCTCTTACACTTCCAAACTGCCATGGAAAGTAAAGTGAACACTGTCAATGAATGGAGCATGAAGGCTAGACCAGTCTCTTACGAAAGATGTTTTGGGTACAGCAAATCACACCCAATGGAGTAGTTGGCTCCCCTTCGCTCTGTGTGAACCCTACACTCACTGAACAGACAGACACACATACCTCGTCTGTATTCTACAACTTTATCCTGCTTATCCCAGTCATAGAAAGAGAGACTACGAACAAGATAGCTACGTAAAATTAAGGATTAGTGAGTGCACAAATCTGTTACATGTTCTGGGATTGTGTTTTCATCTCCAGATTTCCTGTCGTTTTCCCTCAGTTCCCCATTATTAGTCTTCCCATCATATAGCCATTGGTCATTTTGGATCTTTTTTTTAATGATACCTCACTGGCAAGCTCAATACAGGACACTTGCTCTTTAAAAAGATTATAAAAGTTAGTACAATAGTGAACAATCTTAGAATAGTCCCATGGACACAAATAATCTGAGCCTGATTTGTCCAAGGGCAACCAAAACACTTTGCAGTGAAGCCAGCACTTAACTATAGGTTTTTAAATCCAAGGTAAAGATTCAAGTCACTGTTCTCACCACACTGATTCATTAATTTTCTACAACCTTGGACTATGTATAAAGAAACCCCAAGAAGGAGAAGGCAACTTCTTCTGAATTTACCATCCAAGTTGCCAGAACACCTGAAGACAAAAAGTACCAAAGCACAAATACCACACCATACAATAATGCGTTGGGCCTGGTATACTAACCAAGAGGGGAAATCTCCTTTTAAAAATGGAAATATTCCTTGAAATCACAAAACATGAATAATTTCATTACTATTGGTTCAAAGCTGTAACGTAAAATTAGCTCTACAGCTCAAAACAAAACTTCACAAAACGTGTTTGAAGTATTTTGAGCCAGGCATTAATACCCATCAGTTATTTACAGATCAAAGAAGCTCCAAGTGTCCTGGAACAATCAGAGTGAGAAATGCCAAAATCTGATTTCATCCATGTCCACATGTTTCTTTGAACTTGTAATTCAGAGAATTGGTCAGTGTATTGAAATAATTAACATGCTTAACGCTTGCCAGTTCTGATGGCTGTGATCCGTTCTTGTAGAGTAAGAAAAGTGGTGAAGGGAAAGGGACAAGAGGCAGAAAAAGGTGTGGTCATCTGTAAAGGGGATGCCTGAGAGAAGCAGATGTGCAAGGATGTTATTGTGGATACAAACACACACACACACAAAATCTGGAACAAAGACTGAGTCCAGTGGCACCTTTTAAGACCAACAACGTTTAATTTTGGGTATAAGCTTTCGTGTCTTTGTTGGTCTTAAAGGTGCCACTGGACTCAAACTTTGTTCTGTTGCTTCAGACCAATGTGGCTACCCTACCTGAATCTATCCTCACGGAAGGCACCACAAAAAAATCCTGTTTATTCTTCTATATAATTATCTTGAATGAGAACCAGAACAAACTCAGGTTTATAAAAATTACGGAACCTTTAGCAGAGGGCTGAAGAGAACAGCCTTGTGGTCTTAGGAAAAATGTTATAAATTGCGGATTTCAGTGCTCTGTTCAAGTGGCACTTACATGCTCACAGTTTCCACAGCCAGTGACTACACTGCAAGAGTCCTTGTGTTGGGGGAAGATAGATTGGAAAAAGAAACAAAATGGGGGGTTTGTTGGTGGGAAGATTATCCTTGTGTCTGAAACTCTGCTTGGAATTGCTTTGGGAGGTCACTGCTTTCATTGTTTGGGCAGCTTTTATGCGCTGACTGGCAAGATCCAGGAAGTTTCTGAACATGATGCAGTGACTCACCAGAAGCTATATAACTTAGTGGTTCGGTTAAACCTTTCCAGAATCCTCGGTGGTTGGCAGAGAGCTCCATGATGACAGACTTACCACCAAACACTTGTTAATCATCTTGAGTTGAAGCAGGTATGCACATCTTAACAAAGTAAGAAACACACACAAAATCCTTAGGAGTTATGTTTATCAGCAATATAAAGTATAAAAGCGGACTTGGAGAAAAATACAGTGAAAAAAAGCACACAGTTGAAAGATATGAGCAAGTCAGGAACACAGCAAATCCTATCGAGGTTCTACTTTAGAAGAAGGACATGGCTCAGGGTTAGAGCATTAGTTTTGCATGCTGTAGATCATAGAATTATAGAGTTGGAAGGGACCTCTGGGGTCATCTAGTCTAACTAGGTTTAATCCCTGGAATCGCCCATCTATAAAATCTTAGATAGCAGGTGCTGAGAAAGGTCTTTTATCACTGAAAAGCCACTACCAGCACAAGTAAACTATACTGAGTTATGCTCACCAATGTGTCGTCATAATTTAAAGCCATCATCAAACACTCAACGCCAGGTAGCCAGTTTTAAAATGGGGGGGGGCTATCCAGTCTTCTAGTACCAATGCAGCAAAGAATCACTGTTAGCAGCAGAATTAAAATAATATACAAAAGCAAATCAGCCTCAAGTTGAAAGGCAAGTTAAGTAAAAAGGGAGTATTTCCAATTCATTTTAAATATGCCTACCAGTGAAATGGCTGACGTAAGATTGGCCAGACTGCTCAAGCAACATACACAATGCAAACAGTTGAATGCTTCCAATTAGGGACTTCTGAAACAACAACACTGAGCTTATAATTAAAACTATATAAAGAACAGATTACCAGCAATTAGCTAAAAATGTTAATTTGATTTCACAAAGTACTCAATAAAGGAGAAAAAACACCCAGCTTCAACAGAGAGTGGGCTGTTCACTGAAAACTGGTATGTACATAAAAATAAATCAGGTATTTTTTCTTAATTATACACCATTTTTACAAAAAGTTTTAACTGCTTTACATCTTTGAGATGTATCGGGAACCATGCAGCCTATTTTAGTTGAGGTTTTGTGCACTCCTTATAAAATCCTTAAGGCATAAAAATATCATAAGTTGCTGGCAACACAAAATGCAAACATAAAATATGCCCCTGCCCAAGATTTATAATCTAGATCAGGGATCCCCAACCTCTCTAAGCCTGTGGGCATCCTGGAATTCCGACACAGTGTGGTCGGTGCAGCCACAAAATGGCTATCACAGAAGCCTGAAAACCTTGACAGACAGCTATCACAAAATGGCTCCCAAAGGCAGCAGAGAAAGCCACAAAATGGCTATTGCAGCATGACTTGTGAAGATCCTTGTGTTGTGGTGACAGCTGCTCCTAAAGTAACGTTTTTAAAAATCTCCAACAGCCAATCAGAAGCCTTGCTGGGCAAAAGCCCCACCTATCCCTTCCCACTTTCTAAAAACACTTGGCAGGCTCCAGGAATGGCACCGACAGGCACTATGGCACCCACAGGAACCATGTTGGGGACTCCTGATCTAAATCATCATCACAATACCTAATTTTAAAGTGGCTAGCCTCTGTGCCAGTCATGAAAGCAGGAAAAACAGGTCACCTACAAACAAAGCTGGAGCCTCTATTAGGGTTCCTCCAAGCAGCCAGCAGGGGATGAGGGGTGCACTTACCAGGAGCAGGGAGGAACTCCTGGGATTTTAGTGACTTGCCCATGTGACCGAGAAGAAGGCTTGCCAGACCCCAGGTCTGGGCAGGGGTTCCCCCACTTTTTGGGGCTTCAGCCTGCTGTCAGCCAGCTGGCCAGTGGGGGGAACCCTGCCTCAAACAGGGATGTCCCAGTGCAATGTTCCTGATGCCCAGAAGTGATAGCATCACCTCGGAAGAAGAAGAAGAGATTGGATTTATACTCTGCCCTTCACTCGGAGTCTCAGAGCGGCTTAAAAACTCCTTTCCCTTCCCCTCCCTACAACAGGCACCCTGTGAGGTAGGTTGGCCTGAGAGAACTCTTTCAAGGACAGTTCTGACAGATCTATGGTTTGCCCAAGGTCATCCAGCAGCTGCAAGTGAAGGAGTCGAGAATCAAACCCGGTTCTCCCAGATTAGAGTCTGTGCACTTAACCATTACACCAAACTGGCTCCATGGGGAATGCTCTGTTTTGAGGGCAAAACTCTGTGGTAAATCTGTCTACAAACCATAGAGTTTTGCCCTCAAACTAGAGCATCGCAGGGATGATCATGTCACTTCCGGTGACATCGTGTTGGGGATGTTTCAGAATATCCCCTAAATTACCCCACTGGAGTGACAAGGGAAATGGCAACCCTACCCAGAAGTGACATAGGCACATCAGGGACATTGGAGGGGTGACACTCTGGTTTTGGGGTAAAACTCTATGGTAGAATTAGCTTCTACCATAGAGTTTTTGCCAAAAAACCAGAGCTTCATTCCCGATGTGCCTATGTCACTTCTGGTTGCTGAAATGCCGGGCCTTCCTCCTTTTATTTGGGGGCAATTCACCACCACCACCAGCCAAGTGGCCAGTAACAGAGAGGTGGGGCCTGGCAGCGGGAGACCCCCCACCCCCACCGGGGGGTCTGGCATCCCTAGTCTCTATATACTTGAGGGACTCCACATCTATGTAACAAATACATGGAAATATGGAAGTGTCTTTTATACATGTCCATCCCCCAAAAAACATGGTGATGACTACATTCCAGGACAGATGACGTTTCAAAGCCAAAGAGCCAGCGCTGTCCGAACACATTTCCGTGGTCATGTGGCCAGCATGACTAAACACCAAGGCACATGGAACACTGTTACCTTCCCACTGAAGTGGTACCTATTTATCTATTTGCAATTTCTTGCTTTCAAACTGCTAGGTTGGCAGGAGCTGTAACTAGAGACTGGAGCTCACTTGGTCATGCGGCACACTCGGGTCTCGAACTGCTGAACTACCGACCTTCCACAGCCTGCAGTTCAGTGTCTTAACCACTTGAGCCACCGCAGCTCCACACTCAGTGTTATTACAAAACCATGCATAAAATTTGTTCCATGTATTGTGAAATTTCTCCTCCTGAAGTCCTTTTAAAAATAGTCAGTTTATCTATTTCTGCTGTTTCCAGTGTTTTAGTTATAACCTTGTTTTTCGGGTGTTTCTTCTTTTCTCCAATATTTAGCATATAATATTCTAGCGGTTGTTATTACATTTATAATCAAGTAAAAATCTTCATTTTTACAATTTTCTGGTTTTATATTAAAAAGGAATAGCTCAGGGGTAAAAGGTATATTAATTTTAAGCATTTTTTGTAAAATTTCATGAATCCAAACCCAATATTTTTTTACTTTATCACACATCCACCACATGTGGAAGAAGGAACCAGCAACTTTTTTGCATTTCTAACAGATTTGATAGGTTAGGATAGAATTTTGCTAGCATATCTGGTGTCATACACCACCTGTAAAACAGTTTATACATATTTTCTTTGTAGGAGGCAGCTTTAGTGATTTTTACATTCATTTTCCATACCTGGGCCCATTGATCCAAATGGATTTTATGACCAACATTTTGTGCCTATTTAACCATAGAGTTTTAAACAATCTCATCTTGTGTCTTCTCTTCTAGCATTAACAAATACATCTTTTTAATCAATTTTTCTTCGGAGTGAAACAATATTTTATCAATTTCAAACATTTTAGTACAGAATCCTACCGCTTTATCTTTAGTACATCTCGATTGGATTTGTACCAGTTCCCATCAGTTAAGCTCAGGGTTCAGTTTTTTTATATTGTCAATCACTTTTAACTCATTTTTACTATCAAGCAAATGATCATATTTCAATAAATGTACTTTTGAGATTAAGTTTGGATTTGTAAAAGCCTCCAATGGAGCCACCCATTTAGGTATTTTAGCATAAAACAAAGTTTTAGTAGTTTCCCATAACCTTAACAATGCTTTTCTCACAATATGTTGTTTAAAATATTTATGTGACTCTGCTTTCTCATACCAAACATATGCATGCCAGCCCAACAGCAAGTCATGGCCCCCCCAGTGTTAGTGTTCTGGGATTCTCTAAAGTAATCCAGTCTCTTATCCATATAATTGCTGCTGCCTTAAAATAAAGATTCCAATCTGGAAGAGCAAATCCAGCCCTTTCTTTTGTATCTTGTAGTGCTTTCAGTTTTATTCTTAGTTTCTTTCCTTGCCATATAAATTTTTTCATCAATTTGTCTAATTCCATAAAATATTTCTGATTTTGAAGAACTGGGATTGTCTGGAAGAAAAATAACAATCTTGGTAGTACATTCATTTTTATTGTGACAATTCTACCTGTAAAGGATATTTGTTTTTCCATTTTTCAAGGTCTTTTTTAATTTCTGTAAGAAGATGAACACAGTTATTTTCAATCAATGAACTACATCTATTTGTTATATTTATTCCAAGATACTTTTTAAAGGATATTTGTTTTTCCATTTTTCAAGGTCTTTTTTAATTTCTGTAAGAAGATGAACACAGTTATTTTCAATCAATGAACTACATCTATTTGTTATATTTATTC
>NW_015170313.1:0-59859 GCF_001447785.1 Gekko japonicus | reverse complement strand
TTTTGTGTAGTTTCTTTTTTTAAGGATGTGGAATTCTACTGGATCTGACCAAAGGTCCATCTAGTTCAGCATTCTGTTTCTTACAGTGTTTTGAAGTTTGTTTATAGTCCTCCATTGTTGTTGAGATATACACAAATTAGAATATAGTACAATAAAGATGAACATAATAAACACCAAACAGCACAATAAAACTAGATTATACAATTGAAGAACAATGAAATTAATGCATCAAGTAAACAGTACAAAGGCTATCTAAATTTTCAATCTGTTCTTTTTATAAAGATGGCCCCTGGTATTTTTGGCCCGTGTAACAGAGTGTTGGACTGGAGGGGCCATTGGGCCTGATCCAGCATTGGCTTCTCTTATGTTCTTCTGTCTGGGGCTGTGCTTGGGGGGGCAGTGGGAGGGCTTCTGGTGTCCTGGCCCCACTGCTGGACCTCCTGATGGCACCTGGTATTTTTGGCCCTTGTGTAACAGAGTGTTGGACTGGAGGGCCATTGGGCCTGATCCAGCATTGGCTTCTCTTATGTTCTTCTGTCTGGGGCAAGGAATGCTCTGTATTCTTGGTGCTTGGGGGGGCAGTGGGAGGGCTTCTAGTGTTCTGGCCACACTGCCAGACCTCCTTAGGGCACCTGGTATTTTTGGCTGATGTGTGACACAGAGTGTTGGACTGGATGGGCCACTGGCCTGATCCAATATGGCTTCTCTTATGTTCTTATGTCTGGCACAGTGATGCTCTGCATTCTTGGTGCTTGGGGGGCAAGAGTGGGTGGGTTCCTGGAGTTTTGGCCCTGCTGGTGGACCTCCTGAGGGCACCTGGGTTTTGTCCAGTGTTTCCTCTAAGTACAAGGTCGTTAACAGTTTTTTAGCCTCCGGCTCATACATTTTTGTCTTAATTCAGGAAAGATGCCTCCAGAGCAAACTAATTTCTGCAGTAGCCAAATTGCTCACTCATAGCTTTAATGCCAGTCGCTCACAAAGGAGCATCCCGGGATGTGATATCAGAGTCATGTGACAGGAAGAGGGGGAGCTGGACCATAACCAACAGACCGAAAGGGCCAAGGACAAGAAACAAAAAACAGTCATCAAGAGGTGTGGCCTTATGACACACTTCCGGTGATGTCAGGGGGTGTGGCATATGCTAATGAGTTATGCTAATGAGCTCCGGCAGCTCTTTTTCTACAAAAAGACCCCTGTATATATATATCTCCAGGCCTGATATTTGCTGGAGTTGTAGGTTTTGTTCTGTAGTCATATTTTTTGTTAATATTTTTGTTTTAGTAAAATTGATTTTCAATCCTGCTACTTGACCATATTGCTGCAGTGAACTTAAGAGATGGCTAATAGATTCGATTGAATTTTCCAGTATAAAGACCAAGTCATCTGCAAAAGCTTGTAGTTTGTATTCCTCTCCTCTGATTTTAAGGCCCGTAATTCTAGTATGATTTCTAATCATATCATTTAATGTTTCAAGTGCAAAAATAAATGAGAGGGGAAAGTGGGCAGCCTTGTCTGGTTCCTTTTTGTATATGGATGCATCTTGTCAATTCTCCATTAACCAGGATCTTCGCTTGCTGTGTAGTATAGATTACCCTTACCATTGTAAAAAATCCAGCACCACATTGCGAAAGCTTTAGTTTCTCAAGCATGAAATTCCAGTTGAGATTGTCAAAGGCCTTTTCAGCGTCTAAAAAGACCAATGCCATCTGTTTTTCTGGGCGTACTTCATAGTATTTAATTATATTTAATATTGTTCGTATATTGCTTCTAAGTTGTCTTTTAGGTAAAAAAAACCTGCTTGGTCCTGGTAGATAACTTTTATTGAAACTTTTTTCAATCTTGTAGCTAAAATATTAGCATATATTTTATAATCCACATTGAGTCGTGAAATTGGTCTGTAATTTTTAATTTCATTCTGGTCTGTATTTTGTTTATGGATCAAGGTTATTAAGGCTTCATTCTAGGTATCTGGAACTTTACTTTCAGTTTGTATTTTTTGTACTACCAATTTGAAAGGAAGCATCAGTTGTTCTTCAAATGTTTGATAAAATTCTGCTGGGAACCCATCTGGGCCTGGCATCTTTCTTTTCTTCTGTTTTTTTAAAGCTTCAGTTATTTCTGCCATGGCTACTGAATCATTTAAAATTTTTCTCTGGTCTTCTGTAAAGATCTGCCGATTATTTTTAGATAAATAACTTTGAACCTGATTCGGGCTGGCTTCTTTTTATATATATCAATTTCCATAAAAGGATTCCACAATATTTTTTAAGTCCTGGGGTAGAATTCTCTCATTTCCAGAGGAGTCTTTTAAGGAACTAATAATTCTTTTCTCTTTTTCTTTCCGTAGCTTGTAGGCCAGCCATCGTACAGCACAATCCTGAGGGGAAGGGGGGCTGTGCTCAAAGAGCCAGCGTGCCATTATATCAGTGAAAGGCTGAGACAGAACAGCTTAATCTGGAGACATGCCAGTGCAATGCCCTGCTAGAATACCACCAATGCAATCCACTGCACCAGCAGGGGAGGGGCAGGTGCAGGAGTGTGGTGGGAGTTAGCTCCCTAAACTATTTCAGCCCAGGAGCGCCCCCTAGAAACAGCAAACATTACGACAACAAAACCCATGACACAACACATAGGCCCCAAAAATTACGACAGAAAAACACATGACACAACACATAGGCCCCGAAAAAGCAACTCCCCACTTGCTGATCTGTCCACGTGGTGCCCAACAGATGGGGCGATTTTGCACTAGAGTTGCTTCGCGGCGCAGCCGCCGTTTGCCCCGACACAAACGTGTTAATTTCACACCTGAGGCTGCGGGGCTGCATTTTGACTCATGGCTTCGCCTGATTTCCTCCGCAGTTTCGTGGTCCTGGTTTTTGAGGATCACGAAACTGCGAAGGAAATCGGGCGAAGCCGCGGGTCAAATGCAGCCCCACAGCCTCAGGTGTGAAATTAACATGTTTGTGTCGGGGCAAACGGGGCTGTGCCACGAGGCAGCTCTAGTGCGAAATCGCCCATGGTGTGTGGAACTGCCCATGGCAGTGGCTGGGCTGGCACAGCTCCCCAGGCCCTCCACCCAGCCCCATGGCAACAGCTTCCCAGGCCTGGTCCCACCCCCAGGGGCACCGAGCTTTGGAGTCTGGCAAGTTCTAGGACTGGGGCTAGTGTGGGTCATACTGTCACGGAGCTGAAGAGGTACACAAGTATCTAGCAACAATAAACTTTTAACAAGAACATACAACAATGACACCAGCAACAGTAGCAAAGGCACAGTACCACATGGGGAAGGAGGAGTACTGGGGAGGAATGGGCAGGCTGTCCAGGTACAACCCTTGGTTGAGTGCCCCGTGTCACAAGCCTTGATGCTGTGTGGGTGTTCCCAGACCCGTTCCTGCTTGACAATCCCCTGGATGTTCTGGCCAGTGTTGCTGGCTCCAGTGTCACTATTCCTCGAGACAAACATCTGACAAATTTTTAGTTAGAAGTGGCCTGATACTGTACTGTCAATGGTACCCATTCACTATTAATTTTATGAAACAATGAATCTTTAGAAACTGAATATTTTCCATGGAAAAATAAAGCTTGGCAAGATTATACCTTGTAAGTCTGCTTCGGCGGGGAGGGGAGGGTATAAATTTGAATAAATAAATACATACATAAATAAATGTCTGCTTCTAACCAGTATCTCCTACCAGTATCATGCATTAGCTGCCCCCCCCCCCTTTACTTACAATTCTCCATCTATTGAGGGCATCAATGGCCAACAGGTATTACAAGTGGCATGAGCAGAGGGATGTATGCTATGCTGAACTGGAAGGCTCCTGAGCTCCATCAGCACACAGGGAGTGGCATGTGCACACTTCCATAGTTTGGGCCTGAGAAGACACATTTCCAACACAGAAAAAAAATAAAGGTTGACTGTCTGTGGTTTAGGAAAGCTGTTATGTCTGAAACCGTCCAAACGCTGGGAATAATCCAACTTGCCTTTCAAAGTGAAGCACAAGAAGTTGAATTAGCTCACAGCTGGTAAATTAAAGATCTGGAATGCAGACAATCTATTGTCCCATGTTAAACTCAAGTTGTTTGAAAACCAAACTGATAAATCATACTAATCCAAATACAAATCTCAATCGATTTAAATTTTTAAAAACCTGACATGAGCAAGCCTAAGATAGTCTGATACAGCCTTTCTTCTCTAAAAAAAGAAAAAGAAAAACGTTGCTTGTACAGATTTCTCCAAAGAAGGGAAGATAAAAATCTTATGTAATTAAAGCTTGGCTTTGGTACTTTAAAACAAGAAACATGGACCCTTGGCCCCCTCTAGTGGTCAAGCATAGTTTGTAACTGTAATATGAAAACATGCTACCAAAAAACTATACAAAGAGGCGCTGACTCAAGCAAATCTCTTGGAGAGGCGGCATATACATTTTCTTTTCTTAAGTTTTTATTTATGGTTTTTACAATGTAAGCAATATTAAACTAAATAAAATATCTTAACAATTTTGAGTCTACTTTTCCGGTTTTTATTCCAACCATTTATACACTCTTGACCATCAGTTTATATATAGTGCTTCATCTTTTCCTTGCTATCTAATAGTGCTTCATCCTTTCCTTGCTATATAATGTTCAATCTATCCATTTCTTCAAGTTCCAACAATTTCTGAGCTATCTCCTCTCCTGAGGGAGTTCTATCAGTCTTCCAATATTTAGCCAATAAAATTCTAGCAGACGTTAAAATATAAGTCAACATATACGCATCATTTTGATCATAACCATCTGGAATCATGTTCAGCAAACGAGTTTCTGGTTTAAGTACTAAATTTATGTTCAATATTTCTAGAATTAATTTATGTAATTTTCAGCCAAAAACTATGAATTTTCCCACATCTCCACCACATGTGATAAAATGTTCCTACATTTGTTTTACATTTCCAACATTTGTTTGAAGCATCAACGTAACATTTCCTTATTTTATCAGGGGACCAGTACCATCTGTGGAACATTTTATAAATGTTTTCTTTGTATGATGTGGCACTCATAACTTTTATTGCTTTCCAAATTTTTGACCACTTGTCTAGATCTATATTATGACCTATGTCCTGCATCCATGTAATCATCATTGTTTTCACTGTTTTCTAAATAAATAAATATTCAGATCACATTTTCAAGTCTCAGGCCATCTCAAGAAAGGGAAAAATATGGCTACCTTATTTCCAAATTCCCAACATAGGCTGCATTTTCCACACTGAGGGAATTCCCACTAACTAGGAAGAATAAACAGGCCGGTATTTGTAAGGGACCACAGTTAAAATGGGTGAAATGCCAGGGCTTGGATAGGAAGTTGAGCCTTGGAAACTCTTTGGAAAGTGATCAAAACTCCTTGTCAGAGCACACATTTTGCATATTAAAAGACCCTGGAACCTCTAGAGTCACAGAATCAGAAAAGATTTCTTTCTTAGAGACGTAAGTCGAATTGGAACAGACAGCATCGGACTTGGTGGTCTGATTTATTCATTGTAGAAGTGGCTTTTCACCATGCTCAATTCGCTTAGAAGTAACAAGCAGCAGAGACAGAACAAATATCAGTGGGAGGAGGTTGATGGGTGGGGTAAATTAAAAGAATTCTTCATCTTGGCAGCATGATACATCCAATAAAAAAATAGATAAATTCAACTAGATGATGTTACAGAGCTATGATCATACACAACCTCAGACTAACAAACATTCAAAATGATAGACAACCACTTTCAGTCCTGAGATATGCACAAGTCTAGGGGGTCAGATACAAGCAATCCTTCTCATTTTCGCTGTGTCCTCATGAGTTTTCACAGGTGTATCATTGTAAACATTTGTATTGAGCATCTATGTAATACTGAACAGGGTTTCTAAATCCCAACACCACCTGGCCATACCATACCCTTCACTTTTGCATTCCTTTCCTGTAGCTGAAAATTTCAAGCATCATGGTGCTTGACAAGAGACTAAATCCCCAATCCAGGGGGAAAAAACAAGCCATGTATATGGAACAAGTGAACAGACCTTCAGAGTTAATTGCAATCTAATCAGAAAGAAGACAACTGGGAACCTGACCATGACCTAGATGAAGGGCAAATACTACTGCAATCTAAGAAAGAAAGAAAAATTAATCTCCCATATTAAGATCCTATTTAGAGTATGGAACACTGTGGCTTTCTAGGACTCAACAATCTTGCCTATGTTTTCAATCGAAGGGACAATGAATTTTAGGCTGTTGTCTTAAAATACGGAATGATAAGGTCTGGTTCCAAGTGGGAAACAGACAGTGTAAAACAGCTCCCCATATTCTGTTTCAGACATGTGATCATAACCACTCCCCACCCTCCCAAAGAAAGGTTGCACAGGTGTGGATGAAATCTCTCCTTATATATACTTCTGTTTTGGTCATGGACTCTCCTGAACGTTCCACACAGCGCCCACAGCCTTTGGCTCCATGATCTGTCATTCAGAAGCTGTCCTTGTCCACTGGCTGCATTGCCTGAGTCTCACCTCCAATATTCTAAACAGTTTGCTGTTCCTCTCCCCCCAATAGCCAGTTGGAACACAGAGGTCATTTGCATATCAGGCCTGATTGGCCTTTGCCTCTAACATTCTAAAGAGTTTGCTGTTGCTGTGGGAGTCACTGAATGTGTCTTGAGGTAAAATAAATACCCCAATCTCCCTGTGGGGCCTGGAGATCACCCAGAAATCACTGTGCTCCCCAGCCACAGCACATCATTTCCCCTACAGATAATTTCCCAGCTATTACAACTGATGTCCAGATGACCAAGATCAGTTTTCCTGGAGACGATGGCTGCTTTGGGCAGTGGACTCTATGGCATTATACCCTGCTGAGGTCCCTCTACACCCCAAACCCTGCCCTCCCAGGCTCTACCCCTCAAACTTACACGTATTTCCCACCCCAGAGTTGGCAACCATGTAACTGGCTACGGAACTGTTTTCCAGACTCTTGGAACCCACAAGACATGGCACAAGAGGAGGTGTTTTTCTACCTTAGCTGTCACTGCATAGCCCCAAATTAACATAAGCCAACCTCCAGACGGCACCTGGAGATCTCCAGCTATTACACCTGATGTCCAGATGACCAAGATCAGTTCTCCTGGAGACAATGGCTGCTTTGGCCATTGGACTCTATGGCATTATACCCTGCTGAGGTCCCTCCCCACCCCTGCCCTCACCAGGCTCTATCCCTCAAATCTACAGGTATTTCCCAACCCAGAGTTGGTAACCCTGTAACTGCCTATGGAACCACTTTCCAGACTGTTGGAACCCAGAAGGCATGGCATAGGAGGAGGTAGTTTTCTACCTTAGCTGCCACTGGATAGCCCCAAATCAACATAAGTCAGGAGTGGAGGGAACCATACCTGTTACCATGAGGCTGTCCTCCCATACTACCCACTTGGGGCAGCAAAATTACTTGAGAGAGCCCTGCCTTATAGCTAAACAGAAGGAAATAAACATGGCTTGCCTCCCTCTATTTTCCCTTTCCCTCTGCTGTCCCACCAGCCACAGCCGGGACCCTCACCTGGAGTTTCCTTCTAGAGCTCGTTGTATTTCTTCCTACAACGAGCCTTACTCCTAGTCTAAAATAAAACTGAAAGCTAGTTTGACTAATCAGATTTAGAGGCCCACAGGTTCAAAAAGGTAGGGGACCCCGGATTCAGCTGATCACATCAAAAGGTCACTGTGAGTGTTAACAAATAGTGCCCTGGGATCATAGCTCAGCTTCAGTAACAGCGGAGATTCAACCTTTCAGCTATGAAGGGCTGAAACAGTAGCAACACTACATTCATCCAGTACACTCAAGCCATATTACAAACAAACTTTCTTCAGACCCATTTGTACTGAAAAAGCACACAGGATTGAACACAAATAAGTGAAACACAACGTACAAGTCAATACAGCTTAGCAAGTTTTCTTGTTCAGGTTCTTCACTACGTTTCCAGATAAATAAAAACCTTGCAAGTCGAAGGGGGAAAAGAACTTTAAAAAGCCCTTCCACAAATCCACAGCACAACAGCAAACAACAACTGAACTCATCGAGAAGTACCATCAGCTTTAATTTCAACACTTCTATACAGAGCAAATCGTTTTGCAGTAAACCAGGGTAAAAACTGCCCTTCAACAAAGGCTGAAAAAAACAACAACCTACATTCTCATTCATTATGATGTCCTATTCAGACATCTGTTAAAAGACTGTTCATTTTCTTTTTATAAAAAAAAAAACCCTAAAGAGAATTCAGGATTTGGGGGAGGGATTCCCTGCTTTCCACCCCCTTTTCCCATGAACTAAATGTAATGGAATTTTAACAGATGTTCTCCTTGGTCATAGTTAATAAAATGAATTCTACAGAAATTGAAAAGCCTGGCTCAGCTTCCTACATAAACCTTCAAGAAGAGGAGCTGTGGGTATTGCCAACTCATCACCAAACTGTTAGAAAGAATTCCATAATTTCCCCAGATGACTGCCCTTATCAGTGTAATCGCACGTTGCAAAAATAGTGCTAAAAAAGGTCACAAAGTAAGAATCTCCACAACTGCAATTTATTTTACATATGATGTCATCATCTGAATCCATTATCATCCCCACGGTCCCTCTCTGCTCTGCTACCTGAGGAAACTCATACCAGCAGCATCACGTTTTGCTACTTCTGCTTTATATGACTGCTGTTCTCAGTGTTCAATGCCCATTTTTATGCTGCTACATTTGCAGGGTATTGGGTTATGCAGAGACACACAGGGCATCTTTTAGGATTCTTGAATGATACCGCATTATCTCGTCACCTTCTGAATCAATTATATATGCGATATTGGCTTCAGGGGCCTGACATATAAAACCCTAGAACAAAATACCAGCAGCATCACAATTTGGAAAAAATGTTACCAGTTAAAACTAGACCTGACTGCAGGTCTGTGTCTTTTTGTCTCCCCAACAATATCTAGTACTATAAAGTAGGGGTGTGCATTCGGCTACAGCCAAACCAAAAAAATCAGAAAACCAGAGATCTGTATTCGGCTACCGATACAGATGAACCCCAAAAAGTCAATATTATCTGGCTTTTTTTCGAGGTCATTTTGCTATACCGAAAAAAGGTCTCATTTAAACCTAACACCCTGACCGCCAGTCAACTGTTGGGTTTAAATGCCTTTCTTTCCTGCCCCGAGATCGGGGAGAGAAAGATCGGGGCACATGGAGAAGATTAGGCAGGGAACCCAGGCATGTTTGCATGCCTACCCATTGCCTACCCAGCCTGGAGAAGAGAAGGGCAGGCATGCAAACATGCCCCCTTCCTTCCCTGAGCCTTTCTGCTTTTGCAGAGAAACTCGGGGAAGTGGGGAGCATGTTTAAATGCCTTTCTTTCCCTTCCCAGATCAGGGAGGGAAAGAAAGACATTTAAACATGCCTGCGTTCCCTGTCTGCCCTTCTCCAGCTACAACCTGTCAGCTAGAGAAGGGAATGCAGAGAGCTGAGGCTTTTCCTTGTCAATTTCATACACAGCTGACTGGCAGGGAATGAAATTGACAGAGACAGGAAAACTGACATTTTAACATGCCTCCTTTCCCTCTGGTGGTATAAATCAGAACCAAATATTTTCGGCAACACCAAATATTTCTCCAATCAGAATATCTTACCGGTATTGGACTGGGGAAATTAGGCATTTGAACTTTCCATGTTATGGCTTTCCCTGGTCACTAGTTCCACTTTACCAGCTACGTCTAAGCCAGGGCAAAGAAACGTGTACCTCAATTACATCACATCACAAACTTTCTCTACATATTATGACTGGAGATCTGAAGGATTTTTTGCATATTTTTTTTTAGGATTACTCATACACTGCCATTTTGCTCGAAGAGCCCCCAAAGCATCTTACAACCACAGTAACAGAAAAAAGCACACAACAACATCAAAAACTTCAAAGCAAATACCATGGGGCATGCAATATTACTACTTTTGGAAATAGTCACAAAGGTCTTGTGAACTTTGGATATTTCCCATAATTTATCATAATGTCACCTATCAGACACAACAAATTTTTCTGCTAAAGGAGGACAGCAAGAATAGTTTGTTTATTGCACACTGGATATAAAATTGTGGGGTTTTATGAGAAATCCAACTGCATGCTTAATTGGCTTCTTCTACACAGACAAAGAACTTAACACTAGAGCAATGTTTAGTGTAAAAAAAAGATGAGCAGCATAACTTAGAACTAAACTCATGATATTTGTAAAAAACATCCATGAACAACTGATCATTTATGATTTGTTTCATTCTGAAGTGAAGCCACATTTCATTCAACAATAATTTGTTACTCGCTCTATCAACGCAGACGCTCCAAAAAAAGCAATATTTCAACTGAAATTGGTTCTGAAAGAACTTTTATGAATACACATAATGGAAAAGGCCCCAATTAAATTTCCAACAAAGTGTTGCCATTTTGAGTAAACAAAGTTCTCTCAGCGGGGTCACATACTGTGCTAAGAGACCTGCCTGGAAATTAATTACCACTCTGACACATGTCAAAACATATTTTAAAGAGAGAACAGCATCCAGTTGTGGCTGTGTGTTTTTATCTGTTAGTGTGTAAAAGAAAAAAAATCAGTATTCTTTAGCGGTGACATTTATTCATTTATTCCAAACCCCTCAGAGAAATCAAAAGGCTTGTTGCCCTTTTTTCTTCCCTTACAACCAGATGAAATCTGAACAAGTAACATGTGCTTAGTGAGGCAGAAAATAAGTACAGGATGAAGCGATAGTGGGGGTTATGTTTGGAAAAAAGCGGGTGTCATCTCTTGGCACAAATAACTAATTTTTGAGATGCTATATGGAACAAATGCATGAAAGAAAGATCTCAAAGACATGATCTCAAAGAAATACTTACAACTGGTATTTTATCCAAAAATAGACCTATTTTTAATTTTGTTTTTTAATCAGTTTTTTCCTTTCCAAACATCCAATGGTTTTCCATCTAATCGTTTCTCTGAAGCCCCATGATTTCTGTCCTCCTACTGCAAATGTGAGGGAGGGTACCCCTTCTAAACCCATTGACTGCAATGGACTTCGCTTAGGACTACTCTGTCAGTCGCATTCTCCTCTAGCATGACTCTGATGTCACCAACATCCTCCGACGTCCCAGCCATCAAATATTTTAGAGCACAGGTAGACTCTTCTGCCTCTGTAAACCTGTGCCCTTTGTTAACTATTTGCCTCAAGTTTTACCAAGCTCCAAGTTTTCACGTCAATCTGTGACAACACTACTCAATGAGATCACAGTTTCCAAAGAAAAGGTGGCCACAAAGAAATGTTGCAGCTTTTTCCAAAACTAAAAAAAAATAAATTGGCCACAACAAATGATTTTTAAATCATGAATAGATCTGAGAGGCCCCTTAAATCTTGCTGAGAATTTTGGCTCCTCCTCCTCCTCAGTCTACCCCCAAATCTGAAATAGCAGCATCAGCCAAGGCATGTTTGTAAGTCACTCTTGCCCCTTACAAAATTAGCTGTGGCAAGCTACATCCACGCTAATGCTGAAAAGCAAACACCCTGAATTTTTGGAGACAAATGGGCAAAGGTCTTCCCGTCAGTCACCAATCCCCTGTATGCCCACTTGGTGCACCTGCAGAGCAGCTAACAGCAACCAGAATCCATGGAAGGCTGAAGGAGCCAAAGGGGAGGGAATGAAAGACAAAAATCACTGTCAATTCTGGTCAAATGGGTCCTGAGCCTTCACAGAGTAAGACTGCAGGGAACCTGTGTCAGAAGCATTATTGTCTCAGAGACTGGCTGAGACAGAAAGTAAGCTGATTTCAGAGCTAAGCTACATGATACATTTATTAACAAGTTGTCTCTGGATTCACTGCTTTAACCAGTCAGACACCTGACCCAAGAATGTTGCTTCAGATGCCTGAGAAGCTGATTTTGGTGATGGGGCAGCATGGTTAGAGAAGGGTCTCTGCTGCCCCCTGCTTTTTCCCTGAGCTTAAAGAACCACCACCACCACCACCCCGGTGGGAATTTATTTATGTAACTTTGGAACTCAGGCTCAGTAAAAAGGATGGGGGTCAGGAGCCCTCTTCTACTCTTCCCCTCTTCTACCATCAGCATAATCAGCTTCTCAGACTTCTAAAGCGACACTCTTGGAGCTGATGTATGACTCTGATCACAGTGGTGAACCCAGAGACAATTTATAAACAGAAGTACTGTGCAGCTAAGCCCTCAATGAACACTTTAAAACAGGAGACTGTTGTCTTAGAGCCTGGTTTTCAGGGAAAGCAGGCTAATTTTAAGTAGCACTTTAGAGAGTTTTCTCTGAGCCTAGTTTCTGGGGGAAGTCAGCTAAAGAACTAGAATTTCTAAAAGGAGCTCAGACTTGTACTGTGAGATTCCTAAGGTGGCAGAAAGGCCAATGATTCACCTCAGTAATAAAATCTTGGCAGATAAACTGCTCTCTGCACTCCTTTTTTTTTTTTTTTTGGTAAACAAATTTTTATTTTCTTAGGAACATAACATATAAAATTAAATCATTCAGTCCATTGTTTACCTCATTCCCTTCCTCCCCTCCCTCCAGTGGCTTCCCGCAATGCTTCTCCCCCTTCTTACAAATTTCATTATATCATTAACACATCATTTGTTATCATCCAACCTCAAGATAACATCATTTGACTTAATATTGATCTAAACATATTAAGTTTTGTTTTACATCCCAGTTCTTTTCCAGATATATTTTAAAGTCATTCCATTCTTGAAAAAACACGTTGTCTTCTTGATTATTCAACTTCTTTGTAATTTTATCCATTTCTGCCATGAACAGAACTTTTTGTATCCAGTCTTCGATTTCTGGTACTTTCTCAGTCTTCCAAAATTGTGCATAAATCATCCTCGCTGTTGTAATAAGGTACCAGAATAAAGTCCTTTTAGTCGAGTTAACTTCTTCCATTTTTAGTCCCAAAAGCAGAATTTCAGGCGCTTTCTTGAAAGAGCACTTAAGTATTTTTTGCATTTCTTTGTGGACTTTTGTCCAAAAGAGTGTAGCTTTTTCACAAGTCCACCACATATGGTAAAATGAGCCCTCATGTTTTTTACATTTCCAACATTTATTTGACATATTCTGGTTCATATTTGCAATTTTCTTTGGGGTCATATACCACCTATACATCATTTTGTAACAATTCTCTCTAACATTGGTACAGGGTGATATCTTAATAGCATTTTTCCACAAATATTCCCAGGTTTCTATGTCAATTTCCTTGTTCATATTTATTGCCCATTTTAACATTTGCTCTTTCACAGTCTCATCTTCTGTATACCATTTTAACAACACTTTATACATTTTAGAGATATCTTTTCCCCCTCCACTCTCCCATACCTTTTCCATTTCATTTTTTTCCTCTCTAAAACCATAATTTCTTTTGTCTGACCTAAAAAGGTCAGAGATCTGCATGTATTTCAACCATTCATATTCATATTCAATTTCATTCTGCTTTTTCATTACCCATTCTGTTCCCTCTTTTTTTATTATGTCTTTATACAGCAACCAATCTTTGTCTCTACGTCTTGAGTAAGATGTTAACACTTCCACTGGTACAATCCAAAGTGGCCTTACATCACCAAAATATTTTTTATATCTCATCCATACCACAAATAATGCTTTTCTTACCACATGATGCTTAAAAAAGCTATCCATTTTTGTTTTGTCATACCATAAATATGCATGCCAACCAAATCTACAATCATGACCTTCTAACCCCAATAGCTTATCATTTTCTAATTTCACCCATTGCTTCAACCAGGTCATACAAACCGCTTCATAATATAATCTGAGATTTGGTAGCTGTAGTCCACCTCTGTCCTTGGCATCACAAAGTATTTTCATCTTAATTCTCGGTTTCTTGCCTGCCCAAACAAACTTTGATAGTTCTTGTTGCCACCTTTGCAGCAAATCTGTCTTACTAAGTATTGGTATTGTTTGGAACAGGAACATCAAACGTGGTAGGACATTCATTTTTATAACTGAAATTCTTCCCATCAGTGACAAGTTCATTTTGTCCCATTTCTTAAAGTCTTGGGTTAACTTAGCCCATAGTTTTTCATAATTGTTCTTATATAAGTCTATATTCTTTGCAGTTAACTCAATGCCTAAGTATTTCGTCTTCTTTACCACTTCACATTGTACCAAATTTTGTAGTTCCACTTGTTTTTGTTTCGTCATATTTTTGCAAATAAGCTTCGTTTTATTCTTGTTTACATAAAATCCTGCCAATTCTCCAAAATCTTTTATTTTTTGAAATAGTAACGGTAACTCTTCCGTCGGGTTTTCCACAATAAACATTACGTCATCTGCAAAAGCACGGTATTTATATTTAAAACCTTTATGTGTCAAACCCTTAATCTCTTGATCTTGTTGTATTTTTTGTAAAAGTACCTCCAACACCCAAATGAACAATAGCGGTGACAAGGGACAACCCTGCCGAGTACCTTTCTGTACCTTGAAGCTATCGGTCAATTCTTTATTTACATTCAGTGTAGCTCTTTGTTCCGAATAGATAGCTTCAATACAATTTCTGAACTGTTGTCCCGTATCAATTTTTTCCATCATCTGTAACATAAACTTCCAATTAAGATTGTCAAATGCTTTTTCCGCATCCACAAACAAAAAAGTTACCTCTTTTTCAGGGTGCTTTTCATAGTATTCCACTGCGTCCATTACTATTCTTACATTATCTCGAATTTGTCTTTTTGGCAGAAAGCCCGCTTGATCTTCTGAAATCACTGTTTGTAAGTAGTTTTTCACTCTTTCTGCAATAATTTTTGCAAAGATCTTATAGTCATTATTTAGGAGAGAAATTGGCCTGTAGTTCTTTACATTCGTTAGTTCTTGGCCTTCCTTTGGTATCAATGAAATGATTGCCTCTTTCCATGAGTCTGGCACTTTCTTGCACATCCGTATGTCGTTGGATAAAGCTTCCAGGGCCGGGACAAGTTCCTCTTTCATTTTTTTATAAAACTTCGCGGTAAATCCGTCCGGCCCTGGCGCCTTCCCCAACTTCGCTTCTTCAATTGCCTTCCTCACTTCCTCTGTTTGGATTGGCCCATTTAGTAAATCTTTAAACTCTTTGCTTATTTTGGATAGTGGAATCTCTTCTAAATATCTTTCAATCTTCTCAAGATCAATTCTATTTGCTTGAAACAATTTAGCATAATACTTGAAGAAACTTCTCTTTATACCATTAGGGTCAACGAATTCTTTTCCTTCTTCTATAATTTTGGTTATCATTCTTCTTTCTTTTCTTGCTTTGAGTTGCCAAGCTAGATATTTCCCCGGTTTATTCGCCCCTTCAAAAGATTTCTGTTGTAACTTCTTTAAATTCCAATAAAGCTCTTGGTTCAAAAAATCATTCAGCTGTTCTTTCAGCAACTGTAGTTCTCTAATAATCTTCTTTTTCCCCGGTTTCTTCTTCAGTTCTTTTTCTTTTTGGGCTATTTGTTCCAATACTTCCACTTGCCTTTGAAGTTTTTCCTTCTTTTGCTTCACATTTTGTGAGATGAGAATCCCTCTCATCACAGCTTTGTAAGCGTCCCACACTACCTGTATTGAAGTCTCTTTATTCAGATTTTGTTGGAAATATTGTTTTGTTTCTTCTTTTAACATTTCCATAACACCTTTTTTATCCAACAAATCTTCATTTATTCTCCAAAGAAAGGATTTATTCCTTTCAGTAGAGGTCCACAAAACAGGGTTGTGATCCGAGTTACATCTAGGCAGGATTTCTATTTTTTGTGTTTTCATTGACAATTCTTCTGACATCCAAATCATATCAATTCTGGAAAAAGAGCAATGTCTATTGGAATAAAAAGTAAAATCTTTCTGCGTTGGGTTCCATTTCCTCCACACATCTTCTAGTTTTTCCTGTTTGACTAGTTCAAAAAAGTTCTTTGGCAATTTTCCACTAATTTCGTTGCCTTTTTGTGATTGTCTATCCAGCCGATCTATAGTTCCATTAAAGTCTCCGGCCAAAATAACTTGATCATAAGTTTGTCCTTGTAGGTGTTCAGTTAAGTCCTTAAAGAACTTTTCTTTTGCTCCATTGGGTGCGTATATATTGACCACCAGTGTCTTTTTCTGTTGAATCATCACTTCCACACCCACATATCTTCCTTCCAAATCTTTGAAAATTTCTTTAGGTTGTAAATCCTTTTTCACATATATCACCACACCTTTTTTCTTATTTAAGGCCGAGGAATAAAATTCTAATCCCAATTTAACATTTTTTAAATATTTGGCATCCAGTTTTCTAATATGAGTTTCTTGCAAGCATATCAAGTTACAATTTTGTTTTTGTATCCAATAATTGATTCTTTTCCTCTTGTTAGGTGAATTTAATCCATTCACGTTCCATGACAACAATTTGTAATCCATTGTAGATTCTTAATTTAAAGTTCTCCAAAGACGTCAGAATTGTCCGCCTTAAATTTATAAAAATCCGTCACCGACCTGATCTGGACTCTCCCACCTTTGTAAGTAAAGGATAAGCCTTGTGGAATTTCCCATCTGTACCTAATATTCAAAGTCCTCAGTTTATCCACCAAAGGCTTATACCTTTTTCTGTCTTGCAGTACTGCTCGGGGGAGTTCTCTCATCACCATAATCTTGTTTCCTTCCATTTCAAAAGGGACGGTGAATTGTTTCTTAAAAATATCTTCTGTAGTTGTTCTTGTTACAAATTGTACAATAACATCTCTTGGTAAATTTTTCTTTTCTGCAATTCTGGAGTTCACTCTGTATATCAAATCAAAATCAGAGTCCATTGTCCCTTCATCTTCTTCCAAATATGATGTTATTGCCTTCATCATTTCATCTCTTATATCTTCATTTTCCTTCTCTTTAATGCCCCTGAATCTCAGATGGGTTTGCATCCTTCTGAACTCCATCATTGTTTCTGATCTTCTAAATTGCTGAGTCAAAGAATCCTGTTTTTCTTCCACTTGTTGCATCTTCTCTTCCACTTCCGTAGTTTTGGTTGCATTAGCCTGAATCTCCTTTTTGACTCCTTCTATTTCTTGCTTGATTGAAGTTATCTCAGTAGTGACCAAATCTTTAATTGCCGCTATGTTCTTCTCCTGAACCTCTTCAAGTTGTTTCAGATGAATCTGAGTCTGCTTTGCCATTTGTGCCTCCAGTTGCTTTTCAATCTGTTCCCCCATCCTTTTTTCACTTTGTTCTCCCATAGCTTGTATTGCTTCCAGCATCCTTTTCTCCATTGCCTCCATGGCAGCATACATCTCTTTCTTATCCTTCTCCCTCTCTTTTGACATCTTGGGGGTTGGTGTCAGCCTAGTTGGTGTTGAATTAGTTCTTGGTCTCACTTTTGGCTTAACGTCAGGATCAGAGTCAGCTCTTTTCGGTCCTCTTCTGGTCTCCGTTTTGGTGCTTTTCCTGCGGTGCGCAAATTCACAAACAAACAGTCTCTTCTAAAGGGTAGCCTTCAATCAGCCATTCCCTTCTATTTTCGCTTTTAAAAACCCTCTAAAAGAAGTTTAAAGTCAAATTTAAAGTCAGGTCCTCCTCAAAATGTCGGGCGCAACTTCTCTATGGTATTCGGGTATAGAGTAGGTCAGGTTACCGTATTCCAGGTCCCGTCTGTTCGTATACACTCACTTCCGGTTCTGCTCTCTTGTAGCTCCGAGTCTCTTCCTGTTGGCTTCCTGTTGGCTTCAGCCCTTCTTTCAGGGCTTCCTCTTCCTGTTCCAGCACCTCGGAGTATTTTTTTCGTTACACCGGCCTGCTCCTCCCGCGATACAGTTCGTCAGTTTCGGTTTTCGGCTGCGCACATATCTCAATTCCCACCGCAGGAATGTTAAACAATGTTCTTTTTTACTGTTTTAAAGCCTTCAATCAACTATTTTCTTTGCCGGAATCGGATTTCTGGGAATGTTTGGTCATTTCCCGCTCAACCGCTTGTTTCAATTTTTATCTTATCACAGTTCAGGTAAGCGGCACGTTTATTGTTATCTAGCACGATCAAATCGGGTTTCGCATTGCTTCTTTTCACTTACTGTTGTTGCCCATCTTCAAGAGGTCGGCTGGTAGAGAGCTTAAACCGGTAATCCGGCTCGAACGGCCGCTGCAGAGTTGCTTGGCACTTGCCTTCTTCGGGGGAGGAGATCAAAGCATGAAACGGCTCCTTCGGGAGCCGGATCACGCCAACCTCACACTCCCTCTTAGGCGCTGCTGCCTGCTTGTCCCCCCCCCTCCCTGGGGAGCGATGCGTTGGGCTAAAAACTGCCCAAGCTGTCAAAAGCGGCCGTCGCTCACTTCGCACAATCGCGAAAGTGTGTCAGTCCTCCATCTTAGCCCGACCGGAAGCCTGCTCTCTGCACTCCTAAACTGACAACTGAAATGTTGTAACTGTACAAGCCCAGCATATACTGTGGGTTATACTTGTATACAGTTCCAAACCTCATTACTGAACCACAACCTTATTCCAACCAAGGAAGTTAATAAAGGTTGTCCCCTCCTCAATTTACCTCAAACCTCATCAGAAATAGCTACAATTAAACATCACTGGGGTTCAGTCTATCAGGCAGAGGTTAGGATAGGGTGCACTGGTCAAACAACACATCATGTTATTTCTATTTGAATGTTATTTATGACCCCAGCCTTCATAGAAGGAAGCTGCCTTCAGTCAATCCGGTGAAAAACCTACATCAGGTAACAGACAGGGGAAAGTGCTCTGGATATCTAAGGAGTCTCTGGTAGCACTAACTATGATGTCCTTCTGGACCATGTGTCAGGGAAACTGGGGGGGGGGGGCATTGTTTTGCAGTGGCTCTTGTTCCTGGTAGAAATGCCTCTGAGGTGATGGAGAAAGATAATGAGCCTGGCCTTTTGCCTACCAGGTTCTATAGTGTCCTATCTGGCTTCCCATGCTATTTAACAATTTCATTAAACCACACTAGAAGATCTTGTGGACATTTGGAAAGCAGCACATCAATATGCAGATGACTCTATTCTCATCTCTCATCTCCATCCAATTCTGGAAATCCTGAATGGGTATTTGAAGCTACTGAGGGACTGAATGTGGGCAAATAAACTGAAATGTAATCCAGGTGAGAGGGAAACACTGTTTGTATGGTATTAAATATATGACTTGTTTTGGATGTGAACCCCTGAAGGGCAAGATTTGCAGACAATGCACTTGGATATGGTTGTGTACAAACAGACTGCCAGGAGTACAATTTAATTTTAAAAAAAAAGAGGTACCGATACTTATATATAAGGTTGTACCAATTTCTAACAGATCCCCCGCCAAGACTAGGGACAGCCCCCCCCCCCAGATACTAGTACTCAGTACCACCACACATACAAAAATCCCTGGATTGGAGCATCTTCTGCCAGTTCACATGTCACAGCTTTTCCTAGAGCAACAGATCTAGCCACATTTAGACACACCTTGGTAATACTCAATATCTCCAGGTAAAAGAATCAGGTGATGCAAAAGATCTCCACCTGAGACCCTGAAGAGCCACTACCAATCAAAGTAGACAACACTGAGCCTAGTATACTAAAGGACTGTCTCAAAGCAGCTTCATGAGTTCAACTGATGTGATTAGTCTTCATGTTCAAACTGAGACAAATGAGATTAGTGTGCACTTGGATCAGGCCCGTGTCAGTGATTATGCCTCAGGAGGCTTACCTGGTCTCCTCACTCCCTACCTTCCAGTGTTTTATTAAAACCTTCCTACTTTGGAAACCATTTGAGGGGGGGATAAATTTCTGGCTTTTTGGATGTCGCTTTTCCTTTTTGTTTGTATGGTTACCTTTTATTATTTGCCAATGCTGCCATTTTTAGATTTTACTATAATAATAAATAAATCGGGTTTTCATTAAATCCTAATTAGTTCCTTAATGAGTTCCTTTGTGGTAAACAGGGGGTGCGGGATAATGCATGGATAAGGAGCTAATCCAGTATTCATTTTCAAACAGAAGCAAATTATTTGGATTGAGTTGTTTGGCTTTAATGGAATCCTTGCAAACAGGCTTTCAAGAGGCAACCGTAAAAGGCCTTTTCTACTCACCTGGGTGCTCTTCTCCCTACAGTTCCTTATAGTACACAGTGAAAGCACAGCATTGCAAAGCTGGTGTTCTTCCTGGCACAGCGTGTCCTGCCCTATATTGATAGCATTGGGTAGGCATGGCAGACTTGGAAAGTGGCCCCTTTCTTCAAGAAAGAGCCAAGCTAAATACAGCTTTCCAATCCATAGGTGGGAAGAAAGCACAGAGACCTATCCTACCACAGCTTCCTTGTATACTGGTCCCTTCTTCCCTTTTTAAAATGAAGCACTCATTTCTACGGCCAAGGTTGACAGTTAGCCAGAGAAGCAACAATGTCAACAGGTAACACTCCAAGTAAAATGGGTATAACTGATATAATGGTGGAGCAGCATCAAAAGTAAATGTGGTTTGGCCTTTCCTCCCTGATGTGGCATAAAATGGCACCCGTAGGGCTCAGCAAGTATATATACACATTAAAATTCTAAAATCTCACAATTTTATTTCATTTCTATTACCACCTTAACACATCCAGGGGGAAAATAATTCAATAACATTCAAGGACACGTAACGTTTTTAAAAGACACAAGAAGAAAACAAGCGTTTTACCTCTCTTAAAACCGTACTTTTATAACCTCGATAAAGTCCAAGAATACCCTGCAAATCAACAAAAGAAAGCTTCATCTATCAGGAATTATGTTAGCCAAGACTGCAATTTACTGATGATTACATGGCAGGTATTACAGCTTTACTGAGTGTAATGCCCAGGCTTCTAACAAATTGACAATATTGATCATAAACACACTATATATTGCCATCCTAGCTTTACCAACACGGGAGAGCTTTATCCTCACTTTCAAAACTTGTTTAACAGCTACTAAAAGTAATCAGTTACAGTTACACATTGAGGGGATAATATATCTCATTATTTTGTTAGAAAAACAGGAAGAGACAGAAGTGAGAGAGCTTGTTCTTGCCATCCTCAATATCTGAAAAGCATAGCTAACATCTAGAATCATCAGCTATTCTGAAGATACATAGAGGCAACTGAGATTTTGAGGCTGGAAGCCATCTGAAATCAAGTTCATCTACAGGCACTCTTCCTAAGTAAGGAAAACTGTTTCACTGGTCTTTTAAAGTGGGCAACAGCACATTTTAAAATACATTGGTATGTATTCCGTCATACTCATGCCTGCTGGTGATTAATTATATGTTTTTATTTAAAAAGGAAGAAATAAAAATGGGCTGCTTTAGGTGTCCTCTTTACTATCAGTAGATCTATCTCCAATTAAAATAGCAACTGGAAGCTCAAAGAATGGTCCGGGCCACGTTGGGAGTAGGTGATGGCCCCTTACTCTGATGATCTAGTCCAGGGGTGACCAAACTGCAGCTCGGAAGCCGCATGTGGCTCTTTCACACAGTCTAATTTAATGTTAATAAAAAACAAATTTGCGTATTTTTCAATAAAACCGTGTGTGTGATATTTGTTCATGTCTTGTGGCTCTTAAACATCTGACGTTTATTCTGTGGGGCTGTTATGTTAAGCAAGTTTGGTCACCCCTGATCTAGCCAAAGAGCCGGCCAAGCCCGGAAATTTTTAATGGTCAGGTCTTATCACATGACCTGCTCTATCAATGTTCTGTTGAGTTTTCTTGCAGGTCTGGCTAGTCACGCTTCCGTTCCCTTTGTCCAACACTCAGTGGCAGTACACAGGTTAGCTCACTGCCTGATGCTATAAAGTCATATGCTTGCACTCGTCACTGGTCCCTTCTGTAAATAAAATGTCAACATGACAAACATCCATTTCCTTAGCTGTACACCAGCACCTCAAGACACTGCCATGTATAAGTTTTGCATTCATCAGAATTTTAGTCACAAGACTGACTCCCAAACTTTCTAATCTGCAAATGAATACATGGAAAGTATCCCTTAGCTCAGGGCTCCCTCAAAATTTGCTTGTTGCCACATGGAGATGATCTACATGTGTATTTTGTTGCACTCACAGTGAATGGAAGCAGCTTTGGACCCTGGCTTTCCAAAACGTGCTATTTTCATTAACACAGAAATTTACTCCGGAGATGAATATTTAAGATGACACCCTCTCTGGCCATCTAGAGCCATGTTTCCTATATTCCCTCACATATAAGCAGGTGTAAGTATATAGTAACCCAGGTGTAAGTATATAGTACTTACATATACTTAGTACTTACATATACATAGTATATAGTACTTACATATACCCAGTACAATCCACGAAAGGGACTGTCATGGAAGAGTGGAGGGACATTAAACTCCGTAACAGTCAACTCATGTTGTCACTGAATTCACAGCTGCTCCATTGGCTTGCAATTTACCCAGGTACGCCTCACCTCGATTCTTTCTCAGAAGGTTTTCAGCAGCATAACAGGCCGCTATTCAAGCATCTGGATGATAACTCAAACAATCGCAGATTCAATCCTCAGCACTTTACTCAGTGACTTTAAGCCAGCTTTCGTACTTCTATTTCAGAAGCAGGGAAGTAGTCACAACTTATTTCTGGTCTTGTCGTGATGACTGTACCCTGCTGACTTTCTCTCCCCTCCCCCCCAAATCTGAACACACTACCACGGACACTGCAACTAGTAACTTCAGAGACTTCAGCACAATGGCTATCTAGGGTAGCATGAACCTAGGAATTCCTCTGAGCGGAATGGCGACACCACTTGGAAGTTTGAAGAGAGAGGCAAGAAGAAGAACTCAGAGGACTGAATTTGTTTCCAGGCTAAATGAACATCTACCACTCCCACAGCATTCAAGATTCACAGGCTCTCCTTAACTAAAACAGTACTTCTCAGATCTCACCTCTTCACATACAGTGTTGGAAAGGATCCGTAAGGTACTAGAAGTGGGAGAAACTTGAGCTCTTTGTTTCACAACTTCAGATGGAACCCGTATTAAACACGCAACCTGAAAAAGAAGCAGAAGACTTGCGTAAGATGCGCATATATTCCACATGCTTCTAGAAGCATCAACAGTTCCTGCTGTCTATTGCCTTTGATTTTTTTAACAAAGTACGACATACAACTGTAAGCCTTGAGAGGAACATGCATATCTGTCAAGCCTTCCATTCAGAAAGCAAACACTGATTCTGATAAAGGAATTACGATATACACCCTTGCAGTATTAAGAACGTACTCTGATAGCTTTGTATCTGGACCTACTTCCAGGCAGCACTTTCTTTCTCAACGATAACAAAGGTAAGCAGCACCATCTAGTGACCACCAGTGATTGTACGTGCATGAATGAGAGACGGAAAATGAGACCACGCAAATGCATATAATGGCCAAACTAATTTTTGCTGAAACGGTTTTCAGCTCCACCAGGAAAGAGGCCTCAAGGCTGCCAGGTGCAATATACATCTCCAAGCCTCCTCTACGTAATAGCCTGACAGCAACTATACTGAATTGTAGCAACGATTAACACTAGGAATGCTACACCAAAGGTTATATACATTGTATAAATACAGACCAGGATCACAGAATACAACACCCCCTGGCATTGCGTAACTGGACATATTGGAGGAGTGTCCATGTTCACAGTTCAGGGGGCAAAATATCAGAAGCTGATCCTCTTGAGCAAAAGCATTGTGCTTCCCATTAAAAACCAAATGCTATTCCAAGGAAAATACAGAATAAAATCAGTTAAGGCACATGGTGCAGAGTTGTTTTCTGTTGTCCCAGAAGGTCGGACCAGAACCAATGGGTTGAAATTAAATCAAAGGAGTTTTCAGCTAAACATTAGGAAGAACTTCCTGACAGAGCAGTTCCTCAGTGGAACAGGCTTTCTCGGGAGCTGGTGGGCTCTCCTTCTTTAGAGGTTTTCAGACAGAGGCTAGATGGCCCTCTGACAGCAATGCTGATTCTGTGATCTGAGGCAGACCATGAGAGGGAGGGCAGGAAGCACTGTTCCCTCTAAGCTGAGTTAGTGTGAGCTAGCTCACGGTTCTTTAGCCTCCGGCTCACACATTTTTGTCTCCGCTCAGGAAGGATGGCTCCAGAGCAGACTAATTTATGCAGTAGCCAAATCGCTTGCTCACAACTTTAATGCCAGTAGTTCACAAAATAGAATTTTTGCTCACAAGACTCCACAGCTTAGAGGGAGCATTGGCAGGAAGGGTTGCCTCAGTGCTTAGTTCTCGTGGCCCTTTCTTACACACCCAGAGAAATGCTGATCACCACTTTGGGGTCAGGAAGCAATTTTTCTCCAGGCCAGTTTGGCCAGGGATCCTGGAGGACATAGAGCAGGGGTCACTGGGGATGAGAGTGAAGGTATTTGTGAATTTCCTGCATTGTGCAGGGGGTTGGACTAGATGACCCTGGAGGCCCCTTCCAACTCAATGGTTCTATGATGCCTTCTCTTCCTCTCTGCCCTGTCCTTCCATTACATAGCCCAATGCTCAGCATGTTAATGTTCACTAAGTTCAACGGAGCTTAGTCACAAAAGATATAGACGGAATTGCAGCCTCAAACTGTAAGCCCAACAGCGTAGAGAGAGCACCAATTAAGTGTTCAGTACAGAGCCAATTACGTACTTATGAATCATATCTGAAAGGCGTTTTGACTCTTGAAAGCTTATACCCCTGAAAAGCTTGTTGTTCTTTACAAGACTCAAATCTAGCCGTTCTACTACAGGTCAACACGGCTACCCACTGAAACTATACTAAAGAAATGTTAGCTCACAGTAAAATCAGCTGCATAAATTTAGCATACAGGTGTATAAATCCAGAAAAGGGGATGCTGAAGGGAAAAAGCAAGTGGTAGCATGGTGTTGAAAAGAACAGTGAGAAAGTAGGGGAATCATGCAGGCTCCGACATTCCTAATTCTCTCTCTCTCTCTCTGCTTCCAAAATAACAAAAAAAAGAAAGAACCCTTTCATTCAACAAGATCTAATGGTATAAATGGCATTATCATGCATTTCCCTACCTCACCTGAGGATAACAAGACAGTAAGGAATTCTAGGGGGAAAGCAACTGCTACACACAGCTGCCCAACGTTATCATCAATATTCTGGTAGAAGGAAATGATTAGATGAGAGCAACATCTATCCAGTTCCGGGAACATCCGAGGCAAATATAATAACACTTTTTTCAAGTATTTTCCCAGCTAAGCAAAGAACAGCAGGGGCTTTGCTGAACATTTTATAACTTATGAAGTTTCAGGATATAGGAGAAGATTTTATTTCTATAAACACTCCAGGCTCCCAGGCCTGAATAAGCCCAGTTTAGCCTGAGCTTGGAAGCTAAGCAGGGATCAGCCACGGTTACTACTTGGAAAAGAGACCACCAAGGAAGACTTGGGTTGCTATGCAGATGAAGGCAACAGCACCACCTCTGCTTGTCTCTTGCCTGAAATGCCTGGTGGATGGGGTCGCTATGAGTTGGTTGTGACCCAATGGCATGGTCTTCTTCTTCCACGTTTCTGGACTGTGTCCTCTGTACATGTTCGAATACTGAGAGAAAATATCTAGCTATACCAGTTGGCACCATCATCTCTAATAAGCACTGAACAAGCACACTGCCATTACAGAGCTCCAGTAGGAGGCGATCTTGGAGGATGGTTTGTTATCAAAATGGAAATGGAGATGAAATACCAAACCCAGAACAATTTAAGGGCAGATCTGTATGAAAGGGTAGAAGTTCCGTGAGTGGAGCTTACAGCACTTCTTTTCTTTAGAAAAAAAATCACACATGGCATGGGGCAGGAGACTTCAAAAAGGACAACAACAGTGCAACAACGTCCTCCCCACACCATTTTCCTGATCTGAAACAGCCCCAAAGAGCCACTATTTTCCCCTTAATGTTCAGTACCTGTATGTTTGCCCAAGAAGAAAATAAGCCTTCCTTTCACTACCCCTTTCCCAATCTGAAATGTCCAGGATGCCTAACAGCACCTCATACCTTGTCACACCCCAATTAGAAGGGGCGGGGGAGATACATGATTTTTAAAGATTTTTGTTTGGAGTGCCATTCACAGAACTTCCAGGGTCCTATGCAGCTGAGCCTGAAGTCATGCATACTGGCAATATACAATAAGCCCAAGCTGAACAACAACAGAACATCACTGGTGGTCACCTACAACTCACAACTCAAGCCAGTTCAACGCATTGTTAGTGACCTGCAACCCATGCTAGATCGTGACACTTCCCTCACACAGGCACTGGGGGCGCAACCTTTTCTTGCTTACAGAAAGCCTGCTAATCTAAAACAAATTGTCACCCACAATGACAAACTACTTAACAGTAACATGGACTCTGGTAACAAGGCCTGCAAAATACTCAAACACCAACTTTGCTCTCATATAGATCCTAGCAACACCATCAGTGGACCCAGCAACATCAGCCGTACCATCTCAGGTTCATATTTCTGCTCATCCTCTAATGTGATTTATGCCATCATGTGTCAACAATGCCCTTCCACCCTCTACATTGGACAAACAGGTCAGATCCTTCAACAAAGAATTAATGGACATAAGTCTCACATTAGGAATCACAATATTCAAAACCCAGGGGGGGACATTTCAACCTTCCAGGATGTTCAGTTGCTGACCTAAAAGGAGCAGTTCTCTTACAAAGGAATTTCAAAAGTAGATTAGAGAGACTGCTGAATTGCAACTGACAACAAAGCTCAAGACAATGCATCTACCTGGACTGAATCAAGACCTCGGTTTCCTGTCTCATTACCAATGCTGATATCTTCAGGCCTGTTACCCCTCTGCATATCTCATCTAAATCCACTGCTATTGTCATTCAGCTGCTATTGTTATTTGCCTGCTAGTGTCATTCGGCATCTGAAATCACTCCACTTTCCAATAAATTGGACAGTGGGACTTCCATTCTAGCTGTATCTGAAGCAGTGACTCACGAAAGATCATACTCTGCCACACATTTTGTTAGTCTTTAAGGTGCTACTGAACTCTTGCTCTTTTCTAGGACAATATACGATAGGACTATAGCAATTTAAGATTTAAGTTGATACTTTATACTGTCAGCTTGACTAGAAGAAGATGTTATAGTAGTAAAAGAAATAAATCTGTTACAGACCAATCCAGTTCATTTACTCTGAAACAAGCCCCACTGAGTTCAACTGGATCTGCCCACATTATGAAAAGGATTGCCTGCAGCCTTCATATTTTAGAAACCCTATGTTAGTAGGCCTATACCATGGAGTACAGATTGGCCAGAAAGTTGTAGGATCTTATTTATTAGTCTGGACAGCTTTGTTTGGAAAGTCTGAAGCATCTGAAAAACGAAGCCAATTTATAAACTTGTCAAGAGGCAGCAAGATATCCAAATGTCATCCTGAAAAGGTACAAACTAGTGTGTTCTCTTCAGTCCCAGTGGTCAAAAAGAACAAAATGACCCCAATATGGCTGAGAAAATAAGAACAATCAACTCTTTTATTGTAGCTTGGCATAAATATTTATAGAACTTCACACTTCATAACACACAATGTCCTTACATTAGAGGGTTTTTTAAAAAAATATTATTCCTTAATACTGGAGGAAAAAAGACTTCAGAAATATTTCAGATGAAAAACAATCTAGCCTACCAAGGGGATCCAAAGCACCCACTGTGGCTTCCTGACTTCTGTGGCGTTGCAATTTTGGCATGAGAGCAGAAGCTACAAAGCAATACGTCGCTCTCTATTTTCGCCCAGACACTTGCGGTGCCTTCCATTTTGTTTCATATTACACTTTGATGTCTTCTGGATTTGAATTTGAGCTACAAGGGAATATTTCACTGCACAGGAACAAAATAAAAGAGCCTCGCTCCATAGCGGTATGAAAGCTAATGTCATTCCAAAGGTCTGTTCTCAGGTTGGTTGTATAGGGCACCATTTTGTCATAGGCATCCACAGTTTCATTGTGTGTCTGAACGTATGACGGTATATTAGTTTCGCGTACGCAACTCACAGTCAACGATAAAACACGAGTCTTCTTTTACAGAGACCCAAGTTTGCTTTTTGAAAGGTTTGAAGTATGAAAGCCATACATCTCCTATTCACTTCTTAAGCCTGCAGGCTGGAAAGACAATAACCTTAACAGTGGCAATCTAAACAGAGCTACATCGATCCTTCTAAACCCATTGACTTCAACAGGATTAGAGGGTGTAACCCTGCATAGGATGCCATTCCAACTCCCCTATGCCCTGATAACTAGGGAGGGTCACAGAATTCCTCCACATCAACCTTTTGACTTCTGGAGGCTTCAAGACCACATCTCATGTTGCTTCTATATGCCTAGAGAAATGTAGGCAACAGGAAGATGTTCAGTTCATGGAGTAGGAAGAATCGGGCCCTTCTCTAACACAGAGATCTTTCAAGCTCCATGTACATAGCCTGAGCCTGGTCAAAGGGGGGATGGGATGCTTTTAGTTTGGTGTTTCAGTATGTTGTATATTTGTTGTTTTGATGTTTGCTGTTATTTTTATGCTGTTTTTACCTACCTTGGGTTCCATGTTCCTCAAGAATAAGATAGGAATATAAGCATTTCAAGTAAAAACATGAAATATATATATCCAGCACTCACAACAGACCCCATACAAGTTCACCAAGACACACATCCTCTGGCCTGCTTACTAGTGCAGTCCTGTGGGAAGCACCATGGGCCTACTGCTTCCCCCCACCCACCCACACACACACAGAGAAAGGAGGAGAAGGAGACAGCGAAGACAACGACAACGAAGACAGATTGGTTTTATACTCTGCTTTTTTCTACCCTAAGGAGATCTAAAGCGGCTTCCCTCACGGGTCTCCCCACAGCAAGCACCTGTGAGGTAGGTGGGGCTGAGAGAGTTCTGAGAGAACTGTGACTGGCCCAAGATCATCCAGCAGGCTTCATGTGAAGGAGGGGGGAATCAAACCCGGTTCTCCAGAGCAGAGTCACCCAGTGTTAACCACAACACCATCCTGGCTCTCTTTAACTGCTGTCTGAGCCTGCCGTGCCTCCTGCCAGAACTATCTATATACAGCTGATACAGAAAAAGAAAGCTTTGTGGCTCAAAAGTTGAAGGCAAGCATTCCATTGATGACCCACTGCAGATTTTTTTTTTTAGAGTAACTATCTCCATGGAACATTAATTGTGCCTTGGAACAAAGGATACAGTCACCTCTGATTTTCTATGCATACTTCTACAAGGTACTAATTAGGAACTGAAATGAAGGCTAAGTTGAAATATGTTCAAATAAACGTAAAGTTACACGGAATATGATTTTGCCTTTACTTTAGCAGGGAAGACAGGCTTATAGCTTGTTCATCTTCCCTGTCAGGCAGTCAATGGAGCATCACACACATAAGTAATTGGCAAGATGCTCTCTTTCATGCATGCTGCACAGACACACAATGTGCAGGAAAAATAACATTCTAGAGAATGTGTCAACTTCTTACAAATACCATCTGGCAAAATCCTAAAATCTCCTTAAATCTTCTATACATATTTGTTTTCCAGATCCAACTATTTCTATAAAGTAATTATGTAATTAAATAAGTAAATTAAATAAATAATTTTCACCAAATATGCATTTTTTTCAATAAATGCAGTAATACTGCCATCTAGTGCTAACACAGCTGCCAACTGTGTCCATTAAAAAAAGGAATATTAAAATTGAGATTATGGATTGCAGCAGTATTAGAAAGGACCTAATCAAGAAGTCAGGTGGCTCAGAGCTGGCTTCCTGTAACACTTAAGTTACCTCAGCGTCCTACCCCCTACCCCAAACTAACAATATGGAGGGTAAGAATATTGGTCTACTTAAAAAGGGCCATTTGTGAGGTTTCGTGAGATACATGAAACACTCTGAACATTTGAAATGGGCTACATAAACATAAGTATCATCAGGTGTCTATTGTGGGGAGGGGAAGGGAAAGGAGTTTGAAAACCACGTTGGGTAGTGAAGGGCGGGGTATAAATCCAATCTCCTCCTCCTCCTCCTCTTTGTAAATCAGGCCATCAAAAGAGCTGGAAATACTGGTTCACTGGGAAAAAACATTAAATGCTCATATTATAATGAAGTTTTATAAAACACAAAAGCAAGTTCACTTGTTACAAGGTCATTCCGCTACACCGAACACATTTCTGTTAACGTCAGGCTGAAAGCTTACAACTAGGACAAACGTTCCTCTAACAGTGAAAAAGGCAGAAGATAATTGACCATACAGGGGCTGATTGGATGGAAAAGCATGGGGAAGGAGGAAAACTTGGTAACGAAGTCTGGAAAATATAGCTTACAAATGAACATACACGCGCAACTATTAATGGACAACTTCCTGATTTATAGTGCTGGCTAAGAAAGGAAATATTAATGAGATTATTTCCAGATGCAACCACAGTAACAGTCTGGCCATGAACCACATAAGTTATTGTTCCATAGTAAGGGAGTACTATTCAGAGAGTCAATGCCTTTTTTCAAAACACCATTTGCATAAAAGGAAAAAAAAGAGAGGTTAGGGTTAAGAATAAGATTAATAAAAAGCTTCCGAAACACTTTCCATCCCAGGGAAACAAAACACATTACAGTCCTTGAAATTAAGCCTTGCAATGTCCCATGCAAAGTCAGCAGCTGCAGCCATTTTTGAAGGAGAAGGGAATTCTAATCAACAAACAGTTTGCTGTATCTACCTACCTATCTACCTATCTACCTATCTACCTATCTACCTATCTATCACTGCTCATACAGCTACCACCTTAAGCAGAAATCAGAACCAAAGAAAATATTTTAAAAGACCTTACTCAGTATTATTTCCCTTATATTTGATTATTGAGCCTATGAAGTTTGCCACTGAGAGGGTGACACGATCATTGGCATCCGATAGTAGCAGTTCCATATATTTAAGTAAAGGGGTGACTAAATTAGCCCTCAACTCATCAAATATAGGGCACTCCATAATCATATGTCCAATGTTTTCGATTGTATGATATGAGCAGCTGCATGTTCTATTAGAGTATGATACTTTATATCTGCCCTCCAAAACTGCCGAGAGAAGAACGTTCAGTCTTGCTCAAGTAAAAGCTCTTCTTAGTTTTGGGATTGTCAACTGATAAAAATATTTCAGCAGTTGCATCGGGAGGGAAATTCCCAAATGAAGTGTCGAACATACCCTGCGCGCCCTAATAGATGTACTTGAACAATTTGCTGTAGAATCACTCAGTGTAGCCCAGATAGCGTATGAAGCATCTCTTACAAGGGAAGGGACAGTGCCTAATTTTTCTTACCACTTCGGAAAGGCCATACTAGGTCATATTAAGTGGTTAAAATTTACCTCAGCAACCACTCTTCTTTCAATGGCCAGTTTGATTTTTCAGGTGAGTTTATAAGAAATACATAATGGTACTATTCCATCTCCTGCTTCTAGTCTGACATACTCAGGTTTGGACCCCACCATTCCATTCTGTCCCCCACTGGACCCAAGCAATCTGTGGCCCAGCAAATCATCAAAATCAGGTATGTGAAAGCTCTGCAATACTAATGACTAGTGCAAACTTTCATCACAGAATAACTGAATGAATTAAAAATAAGCTTTGCCACACGCAAGGGAGGAAAAGTAAACCCTGCTAAAAGCACTGCAAGAATAAAGCATGATCCTGTTTCCAGTCAGAAACTGAGGGAGATCTGTGGCTTCTTGAAGCAAGTAAAGTGCAATGTCAAGAGGACTGAAAAACAGACCACCACCACCAAAGGCAAGGTGACCGTGAGAATTCTGGATTCTAATTACTGCTCATATATCCTTACAGAAATTTTGGAAGTAAGGGATAAGATAAATTTTTACAACTGGATGCCCACACAAAAACCATCTATGTGAAACAACTTAGGATTTATAACCAGTATTTATGCTCCCTTAATCTTCTTATACCTAGCCACAAACTATCCTCACTGGTCTTTAAAATCTAGTATACACAAGCCACAGAATAGAGAAGTTATTTCCTGAGGTGGTCAACTGGCACTTCAGGCTGCAAATGAGAATGTTGCCCTGCACTGAAAAAGAAATCCTGCAACAAAAACACTAGTATCAGGGGAAAATACCTTTTAGTGTAAACATTTGTCCCCTGTGGTGGTTTTCTACTTGCAGGGAATATTTCCCCCCAAATCCAACCTCCCCCTGAAGTCAAAAGTGGTACAGTCCATTCTACCACTTCAGGATTTCACATCAAAACATATGCCTGGACCAAGCATCAGTCTAGGCAAATGAAGTGGAGGAAAAGAGTTTTCAGTAACAGTATATAAAGTGAGGCCCTGGCCCCCATCATTAACATCAATCAGTATTAATTACCACCATTAACAGCCTACCACATCCCAGACTATGACTTCTAGCTGACTGCATATTTGTGAATGCTGCTCATGTTCGCCATCGTAATATTAGTTGTGAGGTAAAGGTAAAGGTTCCCTTGCTCGAAAGCCAGTCGAATCCGACTCTAGGGTTGCGGTGCTCATCTCCATTTCAAAGCCGAAGAGCCAGCGCTGTCCGAAGACATTTCCATGGTCATGTGACCGGCATGACTAAACACCAAGGCGCACGGAACGCTGTTACCTTCCCACCGAAGTGGTACCTATTTATCTACTTGCAATTTCTTGCTTTCGAACTGCTAGGTTGGCAGGAGCTGGAACTAGAGATGGGAGCTCACTCCATCATGCGGCACCCAAGTCTCGAACTGCTGAACTACTGACCTTCCACAGCCTGCAGGTCAGCGTCTTAACCACTTGAGCCACCGCAGCTCCTAATATTAGTTGTACTAGCACTTTATATCTTGTTATGTTTAATGATTATATTGCTATGATTTTATGAATTCCCTGTTTTAGTTGTTTTATACAATTTTTGTAAGCCGCCCTGAGACTGCCTTGCAGAGAGGGCGGGATGTAAGTCAAATAAATAAATAAAAATCTACCATGGCGTGTAATTCTGCCCCAACATATCTTAGTTCTTGGAGGAGGGGGAGACACCATAAATCCAAAGTTGCCAGCTTTGCAAGAGTGAAATCTAATACTTTAACCATAAAAAAACACATATTCTCACAATAAAGAAAATAGTAGTCATCCTAATAAAAGATACCACAAATCTTTCAAAACGAGTATATCTCAAAAACATTTTCCCCCTCTTCCAACTCTGGAATATCGTTTTAACTTGTTTTGTGTGAACTTGTTATCAGGGACTGATACCATCAATCATTTTTCTTTTTTATCACATCACCTCATCACCTCATCAGCAGAGGCGGGTTGAGACGTGATAGGAAAGGAAGATCTAAGAGAGCAGCTCTGTTATAACAGAAGCAGCCTTTACACCGTAAAAAAGTGTGACCCGTCACATAAATAGTGCAAACAGTCATGAGGTAAGAAACATACACTGTGTGGACATGTTGCTCATCATTGTGAAGTCTCGGTTCTCATGTTCATTTTTGATATGATAATCATCACAGGATCCGACCTCATTACCTAATGTGTAAAAATTAATGGGGTCCACTTGGTAAGTATCAGCTGTACTTTCAGCCACATGAGACCACAAACTTACAACACAGCACTGAAATTCCATAAGAGATAAACCCATGTAACCACAGTATCTTCCAGATTTACCCTCAAAAGAAGAGGGGGAAAAGACATCTAACAGAGAGAATACTGAACACTGACCAGGGAATGTTATTTTAAGCCTCAGCTCCCATCTATAAAATTGGAGCAAAGCAATGTCAAGAAAGTCAACAAGATAAAAATTGTAAACCACTTGATAGACCAACCCTCAAGACACAGATGGTTTGCAGTGGTTGTGATACAATGCAAATTTAAGGGCATTTCAGAGACTAATATTTTACTCAGGAAGATTGTACAGATGACTGAAATGCACCCTAATGACATCTCCTGAGAAACCACTCCTCTTCACAGTAAATCATTCCTTTCCAGCAATCAGATTTCCAAGTACAATTGCTGAGACAGCAACTCCTTTGATGCCTAATTATCAATAATGAGATCAGCTGCTGTACAACTGTAACAGAACTCTATTGGAGGATACCCTTAAAACCACTGCTAGAAAAAACCCTCTTTTCCATTGGCATTTTGAAATGGTCAGCATGCTATGTACTATTTCACTAGCCATCTCCCTTGCTTTCCTTACTGCCTTCACCCACCAGTCCCTGGCATCTATACTTTTTAAAGACAATCTTAGAGAGCAGAACTGAGAAAGACCTGCCATCAATTGCTGTATGAACATCTGACTCAGAATAATAGTAGCTTCATTGTCATGACTCTTTTAATTTGTGTGGTTAGATTTTGTTGTTGTTCAGTCGCATAGACGAGTCCGACTCTCCGCGACCCCATGGACCAGATCACGCCAGGCCTTCCTGTCTTCCGCCATCCTCTGAAGTTGGCTCAATTTCATGTTCATTGCATCCATGACACTGTCTAACCATCTCATCCTTCGCCGTTCCCGTCTTCTTTGACCTTCAGTCTTTCCCAGCCTCAGGGTCTTCTCCAGTGAGTGCTCCCTTCTCATTTGGTGGCCAAAGTATTTGAGCTTCAGTTTCATTATCTGGCCTTCCAGGGAACAGTCAGGGTTGAATTCTTTTAGGATTGACTGATTTTGTCTTCTTGCAGTCCAAGGGACTCTCCAGATTCTTCTCCAGCACCCTAGTTCAAAAGAATCTATTCTTCGGCGCTCGGCCTTCCTTATAGTCCACCTCTCGCAGCCATACATGATTACTGGGAATACCATTGCTTTGACCATGCGGACTTTTGTTGGCAGGTGATGTCTCTACTTTTTATCATGCTGTTTAGGTTGACCATCGCTTTCCTCCCAAGGAGCAGGCGTCTTTTAATTTCATGGCTGCAGTCACAGTCTGTGGTGATCGGGGATCCCAGGAATGTGAAGTCTGTCACTACTTATGGTGTGTTTAACTTTCTTATTTCTCTCTCTCTCTTGATATGTAACGCTGACACCAGGAATTTAATTCCAATCCTATTAATATTTCCCAAGGTACTATGCCCAAGCTCTAAGGCTCCTTCATGGGACTATGTGGTCCTGAAGATGAGACTGTTGTATTGTAATAGCATATAACTCTAGGTTTTCATAAAACAAAATAAAACTTTATTTGTACAAGAAGCGTATTATCAAAATAGTCAGTTTAGCACTAAAAGACTTAAATGACTTCTCTTTCTGAGGCACTAGGCTTCTAAACTTTTTTCTGAAGTAATCAGCACCTATCCTAAATGTCATATACTGCCTCTTTATATTCAGTACTAGGAGTAAAGCCCGTTGTGAAAGCAATACAACGGGACCTAGAAAGAGGCTCTGGGGGAGTGCTCTGGCTTTGGGCAAACAGTGTCAATTTGCTGTGGTGACCTCAGCAGGGTATAATGACAGAGTCCACTGTTTTCTCCAGAGGAACTGATCTCTGCTACCTGAAGAGCAGTTGTAATTGTGAGTGATCTGTAGCCCTCACCTGGAGATTGGCAGCAATTGTTACCCAGGACAAAGTGGCTGGTTTGGAGGGTGTAGTCTATGGCATTCTACCTGTCTGAAGTCCCACCCCTCTGCAAACCCCACCCTCTCCAGGCTCCACCCCTCAAATCCCCAGGAATTTGTCAGCATGTAGTTGGCAACCCCATCTCCTTCCCAGCTAACCATCAACCTACCATTATCTGCCCCTTTGACTTCAGCTGACTTCTGCCCTCCCTTCTGCAGAGCAGTTGTAATTCTGAGTGCTCTCCAGCCCTCACCTGGAGATTGGCAACAATGGTTCCCTATGTGGGACTGACTGGTTTGGAGGGTGGAGTCTATGGCAGTGTACCTGTCTGAGGTCCCACCCCTCCTCAAACCTCACCCTCTTCAGGCTCCATCCCTCAAATCTCCAGGAATTTCCCATCTGGAGTTGGCAACCCTATCAGGACTGGCCCCAATGTGTTTTCTCCCAAAGGCCAAAGTAGGTGACAGGACCAAGCTTAGTTGCCTACCAACAGGCATTGAGGGGAATGTAGGGTTGCCAGCTCTAAGGAGGGAAATACCTGGAGTTTTGGGGGGTGGATTCTGTAGTGGGCAGCATGGGCGGGGGGGGGGGGGCGGAAGGACTCAGCAGGTATAATGTCATAGGGCCTACCCTCCAAAGCAGCCATTTTCTCCAGGGGAAACTGATCTCTGTCATCTGGAAATCAATTGTAGCAGTGGGAGATCTCCAGGTCCCACCTGGAGTTTGGCAACCCTAGGGGAAAGTGTGCTGCACAGCAGGGGGTTGAAGAGAATGGTTTGATGGGTGCTGGGCCAAGATTGGCAACAATAGTTCCCCAGGAGCAAATAGCTGGGTTGGAGGGTGGAGTCTATGGCACTGTAACCTGTCTGAGGTCCCCATCTCCCCAGGCAGCTTTTAAAACATGATCCTGGGACCTACACACCACCAGACATTCCAACTGCCTTGCGGGGGGGAAGGGAGTATGAGGTGTGGAATGGAGTGAAGTCCAATCAGCTTCCATATGCAAAAGACCTTGAAGGTTCCATATGCAACTGACATGCCTTGCGGGGAGGGGGGTGAGTTTGAGGTGTGGAATGCAGTGAAGTCCAATCAGCTTCCATATGCAAAAGACCTTGAAACACTGGGCGGGACTGCACAAAGCAGCCAGTCAACCCAGCCAGCGTCTTCTGACTGACAGTTCAAGCGTCCATACACTAAAGGAGTGCATTTTAGAACTTTGGCACCCACTACTCAATTATATATAAGGAGAGATAGAGAACAGTTTTATCTGAGGGGAATGTGTTGTAGATCTCAGCCAATTCCCCTCTAATTGAGCTGCATAAATATTTCCTATATTGTGTCACTGGTATTCCTCAGTTCTGAGGAGACCTTTCAAAAGTTGACAGGAAGATTTATCGATCTTCTCCTGACGCATACACAATGAAATATTTTGTGGTAACTCGAGGAAAATCAGCTCTGGGTTTAAGGTTTCCCTCCGTGTTATCCCCATTCTTAAGACTCTCCCTCTCTAATCTTTCCGCTTCCAAAGTTTTCTGTCTTTCTATCTCTGAAGCTCTGGGTTCTATTTCTTGAGTTTTAAGTTCTGCTTCAACTTTCCACTTTTCTCTCAGAAACTCTGATATTCTGGACTGGGGTTATACATCTCCTCGGGGTTTCTCTCAGCTGTGGTTCTACTAGACTCAACACTACTTCTGCACTTTTTCCCTTATGAGGTAAATTTAATTCCTTGCACTTCTGAATCAAAGCCTCCTTCTTCAATCCTAGGAACTCTGCCATGTTTCTCTCTTTTAATTGTATTTCCTTCTATAATTTTACTGAACCTAACAAAATTATGTTCTGTTATAATTTTACTAGTTTCTTTAGGTCTTCTTCCTTTATCTATATATCTAATAGCCAAGGGTCCCCTGTGCATGTGGATACTTATTTCCGCAGATCTGGGGCACACGGAGGGTTTTTCTGCACACTTGGGGCAATCTCCAGGTGTACAGGAAAATCTAAAATGTTTTAAAAAGTGTAGGGGGAATAGTTAAATCTCCCCAAAAGTAAAACAGTGTTCTGTCTCCATGCGTGCTTACTGTCCACTCCACCGCTAGGACCGCCAGGAAAAGCCGTTGGATCCACAAGGTAACCCACGGTGGCAATACCCATCCCAGCTGCTGCTTGGCCTGCCGCAGCAAGACCCATCCAGGTCGCTGCAGGAACCGTCCCCAGGACTGCCAGTAAACTGGAGGACGGTAGGGGGACTCCTGGGGCCGCCGTTCTTCTCCCCCCTCCCCCCTGCAGCTGGAGTCAGTGGCTGCCGTGGGCTTCTATTCAAAGGAGCAGCAGCACTGGAGGAGTGGCTAAGCTCAGTGGGCACGCAAACAGAGCACTGAGCGGCTGCTAGGTGGGCTGCCCTGCCAGCTTTTTGCCTCATATGCTTCCCCCCCTTTTTGTTTTAAGCTGCAACTTTGTAATGTGAGGAGAAAGCAGTACCAGCAGCAGGAGCAGTGGTACACGAGAGGAGCAACCCAAGCCAGCCAGCCACCAGATGCCCCACCTGCCTCAACCATGCCGGAGAGGGCTCAGGCTCCAGCAACATTTTGTTGCGGGTCCCCTCTTGTAACAATTCTATTTCCCTCACAGAATGTGATTAAACATTAAATTTCTTCAGCTATCTGTCCCCTCAAAACACCTTTCTCTCCGAGTTTCTTCAGGATGTTTTATTTTCCCACCTATAATATTTTCTCCTCCTCAGGCTGTTTTATCCCACTGCTAAGCCAACACATGTCACAACTTCTCTTTTAGATTGTGTGGTTAGATGTAGAGATGTGAAGGCCCGGAAAAAAACCGGAAATTTTTTTTTCCTGAAACCTTTTTGTTTTTTTCCGAAAAATTGGAAAAATTGAAAAAAGGAAAGAAAAGAAAAAAAATTGATTATGGTATGTTTTATTTTAACATGATGAATAAAATATTTTAAGACAAGGTGTTCAAATATTTTCCAAATCATTTCTAAAATATATATATATAGTATCAGATTGATCTAATTTCTGTGCACTGAGGATAAGCAAGTCCTAGGTTACAAACTGAACTCTCCAATGCAAGAACAAGATTCATTTCTTCCTTTAGGAGGTGTGATTGTCAGAAGAAAATAAAAAAGGTTCAGTTTTGTTTTTGCATGTGGGTGGGTAGTCTGTTTGTAATAATTGTTTGGAAACACTATATTTTTAATATGCTAGTTGTGATAATTTCATGTCAAGTAAAATGTCCATAGTCATATTTTATGTTCCTAAAGTAACAGAATTACTTTCAATCTAGAAAAGACAAAAGAAATGCTAATGTAGCATTTTTTTCAATTTTTTCCGAAAATTTCCGTTTCCCCCCGAAAAAAACCCGGGCTTTTTTCCAAGCTTCAACATTTCCGGAAATTTTACATCTCTAGTTAGATATGGTGTGTTTAACTCCCTTGTTTTTTCTCTCTCTCTGTACATAACGCTGCCACCAGGAATTTAATTCCAATCCTGTTAATTAATCTCTCCCAAGGTATTTTGTCCAAGCTCTAAGACTCCTTCATTGGACTATGTGGTCCTGAAGATGAGATTGTTGTATTGTAACAGCATATAACTCTAGGTTTTCATAAAACAAAATGAAACTTTATCTGTACAAGAAGCATATTGGTTTCAAGATGTTTTGAAACTTATCTCTTCAGTGAATAAAACAGTGTTTATTAATAACTTCTGACTGAGATATCACACTCTTTTACTGCACAAACACTCCTCATTCTCAAATCCCCCTTTCTCTTCGGAATGTACTTTATCCAGTCTTTATTTTATTTAGCTCAGTTTAATCTTTCCCCTTTAAACTCGGGTTTCTGTCAGCTTCTGTCTCTCACAGACTTATAATACTTTAACAATATTATGTTTTGACTCTCTCTACTTGCTAATATGCCCTTTAAAGTATTCTACTTCTTTTTAAGAATCTTAAATGCTTTTCACAGCTCTAATATGGGATTCTAATTAGAAGACCGCTTCTCAGACTCTAGACTGCTGGCTGACCGACTGTTAATTGCTGACTAAACACACTGATTTTCTCCACATACACTTCTTAGCTCCACCCATACACTCAGTCATCAACCAATCACTTCACTCACCCCCCTCTTTCACCCCCCTTGTTCTTCTGCAACTTGCCAAACATTTAAAGAAACACACTTAAAACTTTATATCATTAGTTCCATTTTTTCCCTAGTCCTTATATGTGTGAGCAGGCAGGCTAGTATATTTTCATGACTACTGTACAAGGCTGAAACATAGAAAATCATCTGCTGACAGCAATTCATTGCGCTTTTGCTACTATTACACCACCACCACCATATAAATGGTGTTAGTAGTTATGTTGTGCTTTTATGCTGTGTTTTATTCTGATATTTATATTGTTTTTATCTCCTGTAATTTTATGTAAGCCGCCCTGAGCCTGCTTCGGCTGGGAGAGCAGGGTAAAAAAATCAAATAAATAAATAAAATTGTATAACATGCAAATCCTTCTTGCTGGAGTCAGAAGAGGACCCAAACTCAAACACCACACCACAGTTTCCACTAACAGCTGTTTGGAATCTAAATCATAGCACATGCTTCCAAACGGACCACAAGCCATAGTTTACAGCTGCATGTCTGCTTTCATTTTCTGCTCTTAATACGCAGCTTCATAAAGCCATAAATTAACCCCTATCTCCAGGGCTCCACAACCTCTGCCATCATAGCAGCGGTTCAACTTAAGGTGAGTTCACAGAGGAACACACCAAACCACAGCTATATAGGCATCTTTAATCACTTTAGACCACTGCATTACCTTATCCCACTTAGTTGACAAGCACTATTTACTTTCTCTTTCCAGTGTCCCTTTCATTAACTAGAGTTGCAGTGAAATAATTATTATACTGCAGATCAATGTGCCATCAAGCTACAGTCCTGTTCCCTAACACAAAGAAAGTTACATTTGTTGGTAGTTTCCGGGGGAGAGGGTGAAATGTTGGGGGAGAACAAAACTACCCAAAGAGATTAATTCTTCCGCACACATACACCACTGATGCAAGAGCAGAAAAACCAGAGACGAAACACATGTACATATAAGAAAACATGCATGGGAAACTATGTGAGTGGCTGGTTAGGTACCTGACAGTTCCTAATTTGCTGATTTCGGCCTTTAATTGTGTGATGAATCTGCTGGCGGCATCTGCCACTGCTCTCTGCCTCCATTCATCTTTATTTACAGGCAATTTAGTTGCAGCCTTAATTTGAGTTTCCTTCCAACAGAACTGCAACCTCTTCTCTCTACTCTCCACCAGGTCCTAATGGCAGCAAACTTCATTTTCTCTGCAACTTTTTGACCAGCACATTCAACTGCTCTCCCGTAGAGAAACTTGGTTGAACATCCAGAATATGTATATCATGAACCATCTTAATTAACTTATGAATATTTCAGAACCTACCATGTTTCTGTTCAATAGACAATGCTTGTTGCTTGCTCAAGCCCCTATTGCCCATGTCACTGAAATATCATAACTCATGGGCAAATGCTTCAAACAGAGGCATAGCCAGGATATTTTCTTTGGGGGCATTTAAATAAGTCAGGGGGCACCCCTCACACACACCCCAGGCTGTCTCAGAAAAGGTATGAAATGCTGCGGGGGACTGTGCCCCTCATGCACTCTGCGTCCAGCCCCAAAGGGGAGTGCCTCACTTTACCTGCAGCGCGCTTCTTTTCTCAGAAGGTTGGAAATGGCGTGGCTAGCCTCTGCTGTCTGCGCTGCCTGCCTGGGCCAACTTGGCCTGGCTTTTTATAGCGCTGGGCAGGCCCAAAGTCCGGCACCCCTTTCTCAAAAGGCACCCTTCCTTTGGGGAAAGGTGCCCCAAAAGCAAAAAAGCCTCAACAGCGGTGCACTATAAATAGGCTGCGGCCCTTGCAGCAGCCAAAGTCACTGTAAGCTGCAAGCGGACTGCTGCGCTGCAACTAAGACAGAAGAGGCGTCCCGACGGTGGTCTCCTGGAGGTAAAGGGCTGTAGTGATGGCTTGGCACAGCCACGGCGTGAAAAATTTTTTTAATCCCGAAAACCAACTGGATGGGAAGTCGAGAGACCTGGGCAGTAAGTCAGGGGGCTAGGCCACAAGATGCCCCACTGTAGCTACAGGCTTTACAAAACACATATTCATAAAATATCCACTACCCATTTGTTACAACCAAGAAAATGAAGTACTTTTTGAGGGGGAGGAGACTCAAAGTTAAGACCTACTTGCAAAATAATAGCCATCCCCTGTGGCTACAGCCTGATTAAATCCTAATGACTAATCAATAAGACTATAATTACAGCTCTCACCCCTTTCGCTTGCAATTTGGGATACAGTGGAATCCATCGAGTGAGGCTGGATAGGAGACAGTGGAGGGGAGGGAATCTCTCAGATTGTGGCAACGATACACAGTGGGGTGCACTGTACCAAATCCAAATCTCTGGTTCAATTACTGGCTTGGCTTTCCATCCCAAAAGAAAGTGAGCAAGAAGCAGGTGAGGGAGAAGAACCTCATTTGAAATCACGTTAGATCAGAAAGGCTGCTGCATGAAGTTGTATTAACACACAGCCCCCACAGCCAAGGCTCCCTTAGGACACACTGGTGTCTTCAGAGCCGTGATTAAACAATATGCTACCTCCTACAGGGTTGGGACTTTTGGGCCTCATTACCCTTAGTAGGAGAGACTTCCTATGGCTTTTTTTCAAGATAGGCGACATCAGGGCTTTTTTTGTAGAAAAAGCCCAGCAGGAACTCATTAGCATAATAGGCCACACCCCACAGCAGAAACTCATTAGCATATTAGGCCACACCCCTGACAGCACAGCTCATTGGCATATTAGGCCGCACCCCCATGTTACCAGAAGTGTGCTCATCCAGCCACACCCACCTTTAGCTTCTTATTCTGTTTACTTTCTTTGTTGTCCAAGCCCAGGGCTTTTTTGTAGCAGGAAATCCTTTGCATATTAGGCCACACACCCCTAATGTAGCCAATCCTTATGAGTTTCTGCTGTTGGGTGTGGCCTATTATGCTAATGCGTTCCTGCTGGGTGTGGCCAACATGAAAGCCAGCCGGAACTCCGTTCCTGTGCGTTCCTGCCCAAAAATAGCCCTGGGCAACATATTCCATCAGGGACTCTGTTGACAGACCTTTTAGGGGGGAAAGGTTCTCCCATGTGCCAAGAGGAGAAAACTTAACCTATTGAAAGTCACCCGTCGCAGACAATTCAAAGAAACAAAAGCCCTGACATTTGGGGTTCATGTATGACTTTATTAGAAAATTGACACAGCCAGGTTCTCAGATGTCCATTAAATAACACTGACCGAAGAGATTTATTAGGTTTATCCTCCACAGCACCTACACAGTTCCTCAGGTAGAGGATTTAGAGTTGAAGACGGAACAAGCTTCCCTTGGATATGGGCTTTCCCTCATGCAACTACACACCTGTGAAGATGTCCTCTAGCCTGCTGCTTTCTTTCACACACACAGGCATGGGGGGGGGGGGGGGGAGAAGCAGACTTCAGCGTAACTTACTACTTCTCCTAATGAGGCAGCCAGCATGTGTGTTACCGGACCGAAATATGGAGACGCATCTGTGTGGAGCACGGTTTTCATACACTCGTACGTGACAAAAAAGGCAGCAGCTGAAAAACAAAAAGGCATCCAAGATTCCTTTTTAATAAATGTTGTTGTTGCCAGAGGACTAAATAAATATCAAGAACTACACAACTGAAGAACGTCTAGCCCGACACAGTGCCCCAAACTTCTCCTCCCTCCTCCCCATCACATTCAGGTACAACCTGTGTGCCAATTAAAGATCTTCACCAAGCACCTTGCCTTTAGTTTATTACTTGCCAATACTCGTTTCGGTATTATAAGATGTTTAAAAGGACAGGGGGCTAGCTTTTCAAAACAATACTGCACTTAACTTTATATATTTATGCCCCACTTTTCTCCCCAACAGTGGCTTACAACATCATTCTCCTCTCTTCTATTTTATCCTCAGAAAACCACTCTGTGAGGTAATTCTGGCTGAGAGAGAGTGACTGGCATAACATCACAAACAGATATCATGTCAAAGTGAGGATTTAAACCTAAGTCTCCCAGATTCTAGTCTGACACTCTAACCACTAGAACACACTGACTTTTTAAACCTCAGCTTTATTTGTTGGTGCAGTTTCTAGTTCCATAGTAGAAAATGCCAATTATTCTACTTCCACAAGGCAACAAATATAATGATTCAGTGCGATGTTAAGGACTCTAGAAAGGCCTTGTCATTGCCCTTAGTGAAATAAAATCTAAAATTTATCAGCATTACTGATTAACTGATCAAATGAAGTCTATGATCTAGAAGCACATATGCTTTATTTTGATTCTCAAGTGATCTATTTGTAGAAAGCCTAATCCACTTTGCAAACTTGCCTGAATTCAAGATATAATTCAGAAAACTAAAAAGGAAGGCACCAAGAGGGAATGGGGGGGGGGGGCGCAAAGAAAGCCTGCCTACTCACAATGTTCTTGACAGTATTCCTACACCAAATACTCAAACTACATTTTTAACTCAGGTAAGTTTAAGTAGATTGGGTGTCAATTTATTTCACTCACAATGTTCCAATTCCACCTTCCTCTCCACCAAAGGAGCATAAAGACAAAATGTGCATGCATACCAAAAAACAACAACGATACAGCTCAAAACAGGACATTGCAGAACATATCCATATGACAGTTCCGAATTCAGGCCATTAAAGACCAGCAAGTGGTCAAATAGATTGGCTTTAGCAAAACAAGTGTTAGCATTTTAAATACATTTTCCCCTTCTCAAAGTAATACTGACCCAAAGAAGCAGCATAAAAGAAAGGTCAAAGCCAGACACTGAAATCACTGCAATGTGGGGGGGGGGGGGTTTGGGGGGGGTTGTTTTACTAAAGAGAAATATAAAGAAGCATCTGCCATTCACCAAGTTCAGCATTTGAGACAAGTTAAAACCTCTGTCTCATTGAGTGGCTAAAAAAATAACACACAGCTCGAAATTTAAAAATGCAAATGCTGCATGCAGAAGATGGACATTTAAGTTTGCCACAAGGAAGAGTTTTAATTGTGTCGTAGAGCCCTGCTGTTGCCCTCTGCTGCTAATCAAAAGATTCTTATCACTTCTAAAAGGAGATAAGAGCAGGGGAGATAAAGAACAGAAAAATTTCATATCATCTCACAAAGGGCTTAGAAGGTTTGAAGGTGCCCGAGGACGCTGCTGTAAACTTTTCATTAACATCCACTGAGACAAGAAAGAGTTCAGAAACAGGAAGGGCATTTCCACACAAGCGGAAACTCTTTTCTTTTTCACTAGCTTTATTGTAAGTCGACATTTTTCTCTCGCCCCCATTTAGGTCTCCTCACCAACACATATTCTAGTTGCAACCCTCTCTTTTAGTTCTTACCTCAGTTAAAAGCTTTTCCACTCCTCACTCAGCTACAATCAAGTATGCACCCTTTTGAAAAGCAGCAATGAGCGACTGGGCCTTTTTGGTGATGGCACTGAGATCATGGCATGCTATTATTTAAAAATGTATATAAATGTATTCTTGAAGTGGCTCTCAACATTCCAAGAAGTAGAAATGTGATATAAAACACTACTAAAAATTCAGTGTCACTAAGTACCTCTGTTCTAAGGGATAACTTGGATTTTTCAGTGACAGGCTTAAAGCTGTGAAAATGGAACAAAGCATCTCAAGGGTTCGTAGGTCTTAGAGGCTTGCTACCACCGTGGCATCTAAGCCATATTGCACCATACTTTATATAACTTTGCGCTGAGGTCATCTAAGAGTCACCAAGATCTTATAAGATGAATTATGGAAATGTGGCTGGTTGAGGCAAGGTGACCTCTTTCAACACCCAGATGCTGTCCGTCGGGCACTCTATGGAGAAGTAATATAGAAGCAGTGAGTGTGGAGGTAGGTGTGCTGCTCAGTTGCAGTTGCATCTTGCTCTTTAAAACCTTATTACTGTTAAGAGAAAGATGACAGCCCTATGTTTGGTGATCCCGTTTGGTGTAGTGGTTAAGTGCGCAGACTCTAATCTGGGAGAACCGGGTTTGATTCCCCACTCCTCCACTTGCACTTGGCTGGACGACCTTGGGCAAGCCACAGTTCTGATAAGAGCTGTCCTTGAAAAAGAGCAGTTTCTGTCAAGAGCTCTCTCAGCCCCACCTACCTCACAGGGTGTCTGTTGTGGGGAGGGGAAGGGAAAGGAGTTTGTAAGCCGCTCTGAGAAAAACTCTGCCCGGAGCAAGAATCTGTTTTTAAAGACAAAGTGAGACTAAGTTTTCTGTTTTGGACTCTTGCAAGTACTGATATTTGTTCTTTTACAAAATAAATTGTCTTTCTTTTGAGAGACTGTGGTTAATTGACGTGCCTTTGGGATCTGATAAAGAAAGAGCCCACGGCACCTCTAGTGAGTTTCCCTTTCTCCAGGTCGGGAGGAGGGTTATATCATAGGGTGCATCACATTAGATAGCTACTGTGTGTAAGGATATTATTTATTTTTATCCCACTCCTTCACCAAGGAGCTCAAGTCCACTTACATGATTCTCCCTTCTTCCACTGTATCCTCATAACCAGTGTTCCCTCTAAGCTGAGTTAGTATGAGCTAGCTCACAGGTTTTTAACCTCTGGCTCACACATTTTTGCCTTAGCTCAGGAAGAATGGCTCCAAAGCAAACTGATTTATACAGAAGCCAAATTGCTCGCTCACAACTTTAATGCTAGTAGCTCACAAAGTAGAATTTTGGCTCACAAGACGCCACAGCTTAGAGGGAACATTGCTCATAACCATTCTGTGACATACATTAGGTTGAAACTTAGGCTAGCCCAAAGTCACTCCATGAGTATTATAACAGAGTACAGATTTGAATCCAGGCCTCCTCAGTCAAATCCAGGCCTCCTCACACCACTGTCTATCAGGTAAATAATCCAAGGAAGTCCATTTTACTTTAAACCTTATGTATTGAGAATTTTGCATATTATCTCAATGGACCCCCGTACACTTTTGTAATTTGATGTTACAGTTTTTATTTTGCTAATTTGTGGGAATAAATTATGCAAATGAATGCTTGCTTTGTCCTTGCAGCATATAATCATAATCATCTTCATTGAACTCAGATACTGCAGTCCACCAAGAACTGAACAGCACCATTGTACAAACCAAAATACATGACCTCAGTGTCACTTATTTTAAAAATCGCATATTAGCTTGTGAACGCAAGCTGAACTTCAGCCTATGCTGAAAGTGTTACCATCTGAGACAGGGTACATTCACTTATACTAAAATTCAAGAATCTTCCCCCGCAAGGATTAGCTGGACTTCCTCCTGCACTCAGAACATGGAAGACCGCAAGTTCAAGATTTAAGGTTCAGGTAATATACGCCCAGGGCTTAAGAACCAGAAGGCAACTCAACTTGAGCTTCATGAAGCAAAACAAGCATAGATTGTCAGGTCAATGTGCAGAGAGTATCCATCTATAATGTCTGAGTAAACAAACACACCTCAGAAAACAAATCTGAGGTGGTTTCTCTTAAGGGCAGCATGGATAACAATACTGATTTCTACAATATCTAGGTGGGCCTTGTCCAGAGATACTACTGGACTCAGCACCAGACTCTCCACTACAGCCATGGAAGTCACAGCTCCCAGTGGCCCCGTCCCCGATGACAGAGCCTAGCAGCCTTCCCGAAACCAACACAGGGCCCTTACCTGGCACCCCAACTGCAGGCTCAGGCACAGGAACCAGCTGGGGACCAACATCATAGTGGCCCAGAGAAGATTTCAGCCTCCACAGCCTCAGCAGAAGCCAGGGCAGGGCTGGAGTGGCCTGCACAAAGGCAACCCAGGACAGAAGCAGGGCCAGAGAAGATCTGCCTGAGACACCCAGCAAGACAGTGAGGGCAGGCCCGTGGAGAGAGAGGAGCCTCACAGCCCACAAGCATTTTACAGTGGAGCAAACAAGGCGATGGCCTAGAAGTCACACAAAAAACTTTTATCTACCGTTAGGGTTGCCAGCTCCAGGTTGGGAAATACTTGGAGATTTGGGAGGGTGGACCCTAAGGAGGGCAGGGTTTGGGCAGTGGAGGGACTTCAATTGGGTATAATGCCATAGAGTCCACTTCCCAAAGTGGTCATTTTCTCCAGGAGAACTGGACTCTGTTACCTGGAGATCAGTTGTAACCCCAGGAGAGCTCCAGCCACCACCTGGAGGTTGGGAACCACACCTACTATTAGTATCCACAACAATCTCAAATATTTAACTCGTATAAAACGTTCTTACCATTTGGAAAAGACCCTACAGCCGTCGAAGGAACACCAGCATAAATGCCATGGAAGCCACCAGCCTTCTTAAATCCTTGGGGACTTTGCAATCGGGTTTTGACTGTATCCAAAGGGAATAACACCAGGTCAACACACATTCCAGCTAGTCCTCCAGCCTTCAAAATAGGGAGACAGAAAGACAAATGGAATATATGTGTTAATTACAACAGAAAGGCAAAAACAGATGCAGTTGGGCTATTAATGGAAACTGAGGTGCATATGTGGTGCAATAGATTATAATATTAGACGGTGGAGAGCAAAGACCAACACACCTTACTTAGCCATGTGATCACAGAGCCGCCTTAGAGCAGTGTGGCACTCCTGGGCACCATGATGCTTTCCATTGAGTTCCTCGGTACTCATTTGTTTCTTCCCAAAAGCAAATAACTAGTTCTGGGTTTCCTCCACCTCACCCAAAGAGAAGGTGATTCAGAAGAGCCAAAGAACCATCATCTTGGTCTGCGACCTCCCAGCACCTCATGGCAGCCATTATGTGGTGGCATCCATAAACTAAACTGACCTCTTCAATAATGTATTAACATTAAACATATACAAGGGGGCGGGACCCGCGATACTCGCGGGGGGGAGGGACCTCCACACAGGAGGCAGAGGAGGAAGCAGCGCTTCCCGCTCGGGCCTCGCGGCTTGCCGCTCGGGCTTCGCTGCTTGCCGCTCGGGCCTCGCTGCTCTTTTCCCCCCCCCCAAGCGGCGGCAAGGGAGTTCGCAGAGCGCAGGGGACGTTCTGTCACTTTTGGGGGGATTTAAGTATCCCCCCGATATTTTTTTCAGGTTTTTAGATTTTTGTGCACACCTGGGGACTGCCCCAAGTGTGCACAGAAATCTCCCTCCCCCCAGGTGCCACCGATGCGTGGATTTAGGTATCCGCACGCAGGGGGCGCCATTCACTATTAGATATATAGATTAACTGTTGCCAAAATAATTTACATTAAAACAAAAAAAAATCTTGAAAATACTATATATCTCCACAGTGTAAGAGGGTCTTTCCCTTAATACTCCCCCAAATCTCCTAATTTTCCCACTAGAAAAATTGAGAAAATACTCAAGACTTTTTCATGCTATATATTTTGAGTATGAAAAAAAAATCTCACCTTCAGAAGTATTTTACTCATTCTGAAAGAGAAAATATTTTATAGGAGTTTTTTTTTTTTTGTGCTCTTCCAAATTTTCCATGGTAACTAGTCAGAAAAAGACCTGGGGTTTGTTTTCATTTTCTTTTTTTCCTGAGCTTTTTCTCCAGTTTCTTCTGTTTTTTTCTGAACTTTCACAAATAGACAGAAGTATTTCAATTATGATTAAAATAAACGTGTTTTCCATTTGGGGAAGCTGGTATATAAATTTAAATAAATAAATATGACAGTTTTCCTGCGTTAGCAGCAAGGTGATGATGTCACTTTTGGTGTGCACCGGAAGGGATATCACTGCATTGCTAGCAAAGCCAGCCTCAGCCTTTTTTTTCGTGCCAGCTGATTAGCATCCGGGGGGGGGGCAACCAGGTGGGGACGTGGTAATCCTAATACTTGACTTCCCAACATCTTATGATTTTCCCATGGAAGCCATTTTGTGATGGTACCCACTAGCTTCTGAAACAAGTGAATCGGTCTATACAGCTTACCATTACCTCATGTTAAAAATTGTTTTATATTTTTAAAAATTCGATTTTCCATATATTTTGAGTGTCAAATCTCAAAAATGCATTTCTCTCATTCAAAATTTTTTAAAAATCATATTTTTCTACTGCTCCCCAGCAATGGTCCCTCTAAGCTGTGGAGTCTTATGAGCAAAAATTCCGCTTTGTGAGCTACTGGCATTAAGGTTGTGAGCGAGCAATTTGGCTACTGCATACATTAGTTCGCTCTGGAGCCATCCTTCCTGAGCTAAGACAAGATTGTGTGAGCCAGAAGCTAAAAGAACTGTGAACTAGCTCACACTAACTCAGCTTAGAGGGAACACTGCTCCCCAGCATTTCCTCCAGATTCCCCACCCCCAGTTCTCATTTCTGGGAACTCACTTAATGAACAGAACTGAGAAGACAGGGATGAGGAAATATTTTCAGGAGCCGGGGTCTTTTTACAAACCTAATGTTTTAAAATGTTTAGTCACATTTTGTGCCATTTTCTGAATTGCTTGCACAAGATAGCAAGACGCAGAACTTTGTTTGCTGTGGCCAAATTAAGCCAATTATTATTACAGCAGCAGCACTTAGCAATTATGATAAACCTGGGCTGGGTCAAAGTCTAGAGACAGAGTTGCAAACTTCTACACCCTATGCTACCATTGAAGACCTTTACGCTCGGCGGACCAACAGCTGCTAGAGATCCCCCAGCTCAAAAGATATCCGTCTAGCCTCGACCAGAGCCAGAGCCATTTCTGCTCTGGCTCCAGCCTGGTGGAACACTCTCCCATATGAAATCAGGGCCCTACGGGATCTGCTTCAGTTCCACAGGGCCTGTAAAACGGAGATGTTCTGCTAGGACTTTGGTTGAGGTACCTAAATTACATTGGTCACCCCTGCTCTACCCTGCTGCACTATCCACACTGGTGGTATTGATGGTCTTTGCCCACTGAAGAGAAGCAGCACTCCCACTCACAAACACCCGGCCACAAAGGTGACTATATAGGAAAGATATCCTACCTACTGAGAGGTGAGGGGAGGCAAGAAACAAACTGGTTCACTAAAAGGATTATACCCAGAATTAAACTTTGTCGGCCTTAAAGGTGCCACTGGACTCAAACTTTGTTCTAATCCAGAATCTGTTATTTATATCTGACAGCCAGCATGGTGTTAGAGTGGTGGACTAGGATCTGGGAGACCCAGGTTCGAATCCCCCCACTCTGCCATGGAAGCTTGGTGGGTGACCTTGGGGAAGTCATGCATTCTCAGCCTAACCTACCTCACAGGGTTGTTGTGAGGATGAGGAGGAGAACAATGTAAACTGCTTTGGGTCCCCATTAGGGACAGAGTTTCAAATATGAAAAAAAAACCCAGAAGCAAATATCAGTATGTAGCCAACTGACTAAACAAAACCGTATCAAGATTCAACCTATCGTTTAGCCCTACAGATCACTATAGCCCCTGAATCACCCAAACTTGGAAGCTAAACAGGGTTGGCCATGGTTAGTATTTGGAAGGGAGACCACCAAAGAAGTTCTAATGTCACAGAGGCAAGCAATGGCAAGCCACCCTTGCTCATCTTCCACGAGGGGTTGCCGGCTCTGACTAATTACTAGTGGTAAGTTAAAAACCGGCTGAAGATGGCCAAGCCAGGAAGTCTTACAAAAGCTGGCTTCCTTTTTCTTTAAAGACCAGCGTAAGCAATTTAGGCAGGACGACTAGCAAATGACGACATTTGCTGGCTGCGCTATCATATGGCATCATTTAACAAAATTTCTCATTGGAAGCCAGCAAGCAACGTAAATTAACAAGTTCCCCCCCCCCCCCGGCAACCTGAGTCAGCACCCAAACATTCATTAAAACATTCACTTGGTTTGAAAAATCAAGCCAGCAGAGATTGGTTTCAGTCCACGTGGTACTGATGAAAGCTTGCTTTGATAATGGCAGCCGAGTAAAGCTGTCCTCCATCCCGATATTCCTTTTTATCCTATTCAAGAGGTGCTCACTAGCTACAGTTAAAGTTTAAATCAATAAGTTAATTACTCTTTTAATCTGCTTGGCTATTTTGCATGCATTGATTTCCTCTCCCTCTCCCTTCCACCACCACCCCACACCCCGTATCCTCCTAGCTCTTTTTCCATCAGAATTCTTATCTCCAGCAAGTGATTAAAAAAGAAAAAGAAAATTGATCTGATTTTAATCTTGCCACCTGGCAAAAGCATGAATCAAAAGTTACTAATTGCTTCTTTGGATTTCAAACTTCTGTATCTTACACGCAATTTAAATTCATGAAGTGGCTAATGGAGCATCTGCCAGGGACTGCAAGTACCTGAATAACTACTCCATCTGTGGAAAATAGTAATGTTTGGGCAGAAGACAGCAAGGAAAAAATAGACACCCTCTCTCAGCGCTTCATCTTCAGCTTTAAGGCTGACTGCATACTCCTACTTTTACCTGTCTTCTGAAATGCAATTCAGATGTGTTCTGCTATTATGAACATACTTCATGTATGCCAGGCACCTGCAAGCTACCTTTGGTCTGTGCTCCATAGACCTGTCCTCTAGAAACACTGGTCCAGTAAGTCAGTGATTTGAACGCATGGTTTGCACAGGTAAGATCCCGAGCCAGTTGCCCCGTCATCTCTAGCTAAAAGGATCTCAGGGAGCATGGCTGCTGCCGCAAAGCATCTGCTTTACTTGCAGAAGGTCCCTGGCTCAGTCCCTGGCATCTCCAGTTAGAAAGATCAAGTAGCTGGTGATGTGACAGACCCTTAAGTGAGACCCTAGACCAGGGGTGGCCAAACTTGCTTGACGTAAGAGCCACACAGAATAAACGTCAGATGTTTGAGAGCCGCAAATATTACATGTTTTTACTGGTAAATATGCAGATTTGCTTTTTATTAACATTAAATGAGACTGCCAAAATAATAACAAAAGTGGTAAAAGCAGATATTGATAATGATATTTATTTGTCCAATGATGCTTGTTTGCTAATGATATTAACTTCCCCAGCTGCCCTGACGGGAGCCTCACAATATGTCTGAAAGAGCCGCAGGTGGCTCCCGAGCCACAGTTTGGCCACCCCCGCCCTAGGCAATCACTGTCTGTCTCACTAAACAATACCGACCTTGACAGAACAATGGGCTAATTCTGTATAAGGTGTCCAACTGGGAGATAGTCACATTAATTTTTTGACTGCTATATTAAAGTTCTGACAATACATAAAAGCACTTTTCCAGTCACATGGATTTGGTTAATCTCAATATTTTATCAAGAGACACCATGCCCGCTTCATAAGAATAATTTCAGTTAAACATCAGGAAGAACTTCCTGACAGTCAGAGAGGTTCCTCGGTGGAACAGGCTTCCATGGGAGGTAGTGGGGTCTCCTTCTTGGGAGGTGTTTAAACAGAGGCTAGATAGCCATCTGACAGCAGTGCTGATTTTGTGAACTTAGGCGGATTCTTGAGAGGGAGGGCAGAAAGAGATGAGCTGGTGTTTAGCTCTCGTGACCCTTCCTTACATGCCTAGGGTAATACCAATCACTACTTTAGAGTCAGGAAGGAATTTTCCTCCAGGCAAGACTGGCCAGGGGTCCTGGAGGTTTTTTGCTTTCCTCTGGACATACAGCAGAGCAGGGGGGGGGCGCGGGGGGGGGGGGGGAGTTGTGAATTTCCTGTGTTGTGGTGGGGTGGACTAGATGACCCTTGAGATCCCTACCAGCTCTACCAGTTTCTAATGTTGGTCACCTTTTTACCACTCCAGTTATCATTCCCATATAATTCGGAAGAAGAGAATTTATATCCCTTGTTTTCAGTTTCTTTCAATCAGCTGGACAAAACCCAGACTGAACTACGGATGCTTAAGTTTGTAATGAGAACTAGTTACTTACATATCCAGTTTTCTTGTGAAAGTGTAACATACATTGTCTAGGATGGAATTAAAGCTACATAACTGAAACAGACTGGCGTGGACCTGGCAAAGTGTTGTTTAAGGCCTGCAAATTCTTACCAAATGCACAAAAAGCATAACAGTCTTTTTACACCTCCAAAAGTAGGCCCCTCCCCAGTCATCCCTCAAAATGATCCATATACTGCTCCAACAAACTGCACAACTAAATCATCTTTTTAAATCAATACGTTACACAGATGGAGTTACCTAAAATGCTTCCCAAAACAAGTCACGCAACAAATCTTTCTGATTCCCATCACTTGTCTATAGCCAATTGTGACAAAAAGGAAAAAAGTGAACATCTTTGAGAATACGCTGTATGCCTTTTCACAGTCTGCCAACTTAAAATATATTGCAAACATCTGAAGCAGTAAGCTGTGGCACACAAAAGTGTCTCCCACAGTAAGTTTTTAAGATGCCACAAGACTTGATCTTGTTTTTGCTGCAACAAGTCTAATACAACTGTCCCTCTGGGACAGAAAACTGGATTTGTCTCCCACCCTTTTGGGCTTCTAATCATGCAGTTTAGCAATTCCAGGACTCAGGATAAGGAGAAGAAGAGGAGGTTTTTATACCGTGCTTCCTCTACCTTAAGCAATCTCAAAGTGGCTTAAAATTACCTTTCCCTTCCTCTCCCCACAATAGGCACCTTGTGAGCAATACTCCCTCTAAACTGTGGGGTCTTGTGAGCAAAAATTCTACTTTGTGAGCTACTGGCATTAAAGTTGTGAGTGAGCCATTGGACTGCTGCATAAATTAGTTTGCTCTGGAGCCATCCTTCCTGAGCTAAGACAGCAATGTGTGAGCCAGAAGCTAAAAAACTGTGAGCTAGCTCACACTAACTCAGCTTAGAGGGAACACTGCTTGTGAGGTAGGTGGGGCTGACAGAGTTCTGAGAGAACTGTGACTGGCCCAAGGACACCCAGCAGGCTTCATGTGGAGGAGGAGGGAATCAAACCCGGTTCTCCAGATTACAGACTGTTGCTCTTAACCACTACACCATACTAGCTCTTAGAATGGGGGAATAGGAGAATGACACACACCACCCTGAGCTCTTGTGGGTGGGGGTAAAAACTGATGGACAGACAAATGGGTGACGAACTCCCAGTTTCACTTTTTAAAGGTAAACGTAGGCGAGCTAAAGGACAAGTGGTCTGGGATAGCAGCTTTGTAAAATGGAAGGTTAGCCCTTTCCCCTGTACCACTTGCCCTCAGGAGAAACTGTATCGACATCTATAAAAAAGGCTTGTTTCAGGCTTTATTATGGAGAAGCCAACTGCCAATTTATTTTGAGAAATTAAAAAATTATGTGAATAATTCATGTACGTTGCACATTGAGAAGAACCTCAGAAGTAGTTAATTGTCATTTCCACATTAGTAGCACAAAGCAGGTATATACTGCAAAGCAAATAGTGTCAGATGATTCAGTCTGAGACTCTGTACCAGACCACTCTGAAGAGATGATACAGAAAAAGAAAAACATTGACTGCTGTTGACCAGAGATTATGCATACATTTGTAATCATATTTCAAGTACATTCTGAAAATCCCTTTACTCAAAATTAGTATAAAGGTTTCTAACAGTAAGAGTGTAAGCATGATTACTCTGATTTCTTGCATTCAGAATATATCCCACTCCGCAAGTTAATGCACAGAGAACCACAGCAAAACACACACACATGGTTCCAAGGGCTTGCCCATACATATATATCAAGATATCCCTTAAAACATTTCCCAGGTACAAGTTTTTCTACAATATAGTTATAGTGATTCCCTATCCCCCTTCCCTGTGCATGTGTAGTATATAAAAGCAACAAAAACATCTAAAAAAAACCCAAAACATTTCCCAGGTACAAGTTTTTATAGCTCTTGTTTTTATGTCTGCAACAATCCAGTGAGGTAGACTTGAATGGGAAAGAAAGAAAGTACAGTCTATCTGGTGCAACCACAGCTGGAAAAAGAGATTTGTGCATCACCAGCCCCAATGAGAAGTGTGAAAAGGAAATAATTGGAGTCCCAAAACTACCATTAGGGAATGAAAGGGGAAGAGAACCTTTTGCTTAAAAGACAGGGTTTCTAAAAAGCTCAAAATAATTACCCAAAATGTCAAACTGTTAATCTTTATCAGTTTATTGCATTTTTAATCCCTCACTTTCCTTCAGAAAGCTCAGGATGCCATACATCTGTTCTCCCTTCTTTCATTTCCCCTAACAACAAGCCTGAGAACTAAGTTTGAATGAGAAAGAGTGACTAGCCCAAGGCCACAGCTGAGTGAGAATTTCAATCTGGGTCTCACACTCCAACCGTTCCACATCACTGCTATTTAAAGAGGATCCACAGAATCACCACAGTAACTCCAGAGCCAAGAATGTCTCCAGTTCCCTATTCCTATCTAGTTTATTATACACTCCCTTCTTCTCATCCTATTATACACACACATACACACGAAGTGAAACAAACTCGCACATACTCAATGGCAATGATTAGATGCAATTCAAATACACTTACTTGGAAGTAAACTTCTTTTTGTCAATGTGGCAGTAGACGTATCATTACGAGGCACAATGTCAGTACGCACAAGGAGATAAGATCCAACAAATAGTATACCATTTCTCCCTCAACCCCGAGACGTTTTCCCTTGCGAGGCTAGGTTCCTGGAAATCCTTTTCACACTTCGCACCCTATTTCGTCGTTATGCGCCTTGCTTACTTATTTACCTCTAACAAATACATTCAAATCCTCACTCAGCCACTCACTCACCGTCAGGGAGGCCAAAAAATCCCCCCGATCCATGGGCACACGAGACTTTCACCGGGAACCGCAAAGACACTGGAGTCTCGCTGTTCATGGGCGCAGCCATATTACAACCTTCCGCTCCGCCTCCTATCTGTCATATGACCAGTACTTGTTTGCATCTTGCTATACGGGACTCTTACGGCGGCAGCTGCCGCATGCGCAGTGCCAGCAAGTGAAGCTTTTCGCTTTCCTTTTTGACGACGCGAGAACTGTTGGAGAAAGGCGGCTTCTGCCTGATTTTCCCTTTACAGCTGTAATATATACCGTCAGATAAGGAATACCTACCTCTCCATAGATTCGGGCTGTTAATCGTGAATCTATGTCAGTCTGCACTAAAATTTGTCTTTTCTGCTTCCCCACAACTAGGGTTGCCAGCAGTCCTACAGAAAACTGTCCTGTGCCCCTGAATAGAAACCTAATGTGTAATAAGCCTCTATTAAAGGGGTAGGATACTTCTACGACCAGCAAAAAAGAAGCATACTAGCGTTTCCTCCTCCTTTTTCTTTTAGGCCAATTGCCAGATTTGTTTGTGTGTGTTTATGTAGAAACCAGAAATGTAGCCAAGTTGCCAATCTTTTCCATTAAACCATAATTTTTAAAGGAAAAGTCAGCAAGGCCATTTTCACTTAATCCACAGGTTTCAGTTTTGTAGGTAATGTATGCACTCCAGATTTAATTTTTTTTAATGTAAATGGCACCATACTTCTGTGGTTCTGCCCTAATCTGACTGGCTGATTTTAAAAGGTGGTACTAGGGAACTGCTGCTCAGCATCATGGCATTTGTGGGACAAGGTTTTCTGCTGCTAGCTTGTTCCCCATGCTGTTTAACACAGGGCTGTAGCCTGGATTTTGTATTTCAAGGGGCCTTTAAATAAGTCGGGGGACACTGATATCACAAAATAACAAATAAAATAAAAGTAAAATTTTAAAACACTTTTGTGGCGTTTGCACTCTGCTTGCCTACGCAGGGAAGCAAGCCGCGTTTAGGGAAGGGGTGCCAACGGGGAATCCTCCAGTTGGCCCAGAGAGTCGAGAGTCCTCTGGGTAGCCCAGAGAGCCGGGGGCCTGGGGACTCCATGGCAGGAAGTCAGGGGGCCAGGCCTCGAGATGCACCACTGTAGCTACGGGTCTGGTTTAACATCTGCATGGGAAGATCATTAGGGGATTTGGAGTAAAGGCCACGGTGGCTCAGGGGTTAAGACGCTGAGCTGTAGACCAGAAGGTCTGTAGCTCCATAGTTTGAGACCTTAGCACCGTGTGATGGAGTGAGCTCTCGTCTCTGGCCCCAGCTCCTGCCAACCTAGCAGTTCGAAAGCAAGAAATTGCAAGTAGATAAATAGGTACCACCTTGGTGGGAAAGTAACAGTTCCGTGTACCTTGGGGTTTAGTCATGCCAGCCACATGACCACAGAAACATCTTTGGACAGTGCTGGCTCTTGGCTTGGAAATGGAGATGAGCACCGCCCCCTAGAGTCGGATTCGCTTTCAAGCAAAGGAAACCTTTACCCTTTTTTGCCGCCCATACATGGTGACACCCAGCTCTGCTTCTCCTTAACAGCTGAGTTCAGGTTGAAGTCCTGAACAGATGCCTGGAGACGGGTGGATGAGGACCAGTCAACTGAAGCTTAGTCCAGACAAGTCTGAGATGCAGTTGGTTAGTGACAAAGCTGCTTGAGGACTGAGGAGTCAGCCTGTCCTGAAGGGGGTTACACTACACTTCTCCTGAAGGAGAACGTTCAGAACTTTAGGGTGGTGTCGGATCCTGGCCTACAGCTGGTGGCTCAGTCCTCCGTGGCATGTAGTGCTTTTTATCAACTTTGACTGATACAACAGCTACAGTTTTTCCTCAGAAAACATGACTTGGCCAAAGTAATCCAAGCTCTGACTACATCTGGGTAAGATTACTGGAATGAGCTCTTCATGGGGCTGCATTTAAGAACATAAGAGAAGCCATGTTGGATCAAGCCAATGGCCCATCCAGTCCAATACTCTGTGTAACACAATGGCCAAAACCATTGTGGTCCACCAGGAGGTCCACCAGCAGGGCCAGGATTCCAGAAGCCCTCCCACTGTTGCCTCCCAAGCACCAAGAATACAGAGCATCACTGCCCCAGACATAGTGTTCCATCTATACCTTGTAACTAATAGCCACTGATGGACCTCTGCTTTTAAGACTGTCCCAGAACAACAGCTGGTTCAAAATATGGCAGCTAGACTACTGTCAGGGGTGGGATACAGGAATATCACTGTGCTGTGCTGAAAAAAAATCTGCACTAGCAGCCCATCTGTTTCCAGAGCACAATTCAAAGTGCTGGTTCTTGTCTCTAAAGCCCTAAATGGCTTGAGGTGAGGGTACTTGAAGGACTTCTTCCTCCTAGATTATCCAACCCATTGGTTAAAATCTGCCTCACAAGGCCTGATGTCTGTACCTTCACCTTCAAAAGGGAGGCAAGTGGCAACCAGAGACAGTGCATTTTCAGTGCTGGCACGGCACCTTACCTATGGGATACCCTTTCCTTTGAGGCTTGCCTAACACCTACCCTACACTCAAAATCAATGTCAAAATTAATGACCTGTCACATGACCCATTGGAAGCAATTGAAGTAAATGTAATTTGGGAGACAAAACTTTTTAAAGAGGAAGTTAAGGTGACAGTTGATCTTTTTGTATATTTAGAAGTTGTAAATCCTTCCTTTTATTGTGTAAAGAGGCAGTTATACCCCCATGCCCATAGCTAGGATTTTTTAGTTTGGGGGGGCCTTTTAAAAAATTAGGGGGCACTGAAATTCACACATGGCCCCTGCTTCTCCCCCAAAGCATTTAAAAGGTTCCTATAAATGCTTTGAGGGAGAAGCGGGGTACCATTGATGGTACCATTACAGCTACACGCCTGCACTCCAAGCCAAGTGCAGGTGGGCATGGCCTCCCCCAAAGTCGGGGGGCTTGGGAAGAAGTCAGGGGGCTGGGCCCCGGGAGGCCCCACTGTAGCTACGGGCCTGTATTCCCCACCCAAGGAGAGAAGCTCATAGGATTCAGTGACGCACACTGAGGTAAGGTTAGGGCAGCCGAGGCTAGCAAATAGGTTGACTTGATGCACTTCAATCTCGGTAAAAAGAAATAGCTTCACAGTTTGCATGTGAACAGAAGGGCACGTTAATGAATACGCCTTGTCACACCTTGTTTGGTCCAGATGGAACCCCATGCAAAGACCAGAATTGTGAGGGCAACATGAGCTCAGGCCCAGTGCAAATAAGCTGAAAGGGTCATCGCACCTCCACCTGAATCCACACTGAGCCAAAGGGGTGAGGGCAGGAGAGATGGAGAAAGCTAAGCAGTTAGTTCTTGAATACAGAAGTTTATTAAGACCACACCAAGGACATTCGAAAGCACTTCACTGTATTCCACTCATAAAGAGGCATGCCAGTAGTAAAAGAGATTCTGACCCTCCTTTTCCCTTTCCTGTTTTTATACTTCTTTGTGTCTCAGCCCCCCTGCATGGTGTTATGCCAACTTCTCCAGGAA
>NW_015170312.1:539659-571542 GCF_001447785.1 Gekko japonicus | reverse complement strand
CATACGAAGTCTCCACAGAGGATGGCCAGATCATGAGAAAACACATGGACCAGCTGTGAAGGTGACAGATCCCAGTGTCCTCAGAGTCAGAGCCATCTCCGGGCCCTGACAAGCAGAGTCCAGTGGAACCGGATGTAGATGTCCCCGCCTGCACATACAGAGCCTGGGGTAGCGTCTTCGCCCACCACTCTGGAGGCTGAGGTAGATTCACAGCCCCGTCAGAACCAAAGGGACAGCCCACCTCCAGAAGCACCATGAATGCTGGTTCCGTCACCATGGCGTTCCACTAGGGATCGCCGGCCTCCGGCCTACTTAAAGGACTATGTGCACGGTTGAACTATGGAGGGGAGGGGCATTGTGTCTGCAGAGAGTCACTAGGTAGCCAGCACCTCAGTCAGAGCTTGGTCCTGAATAACAAAAGGACCAAGGATCCTAGTCACACCAATAGGATCCCTAGGTGAACATTCAAACCCACCAGTAGAAAGAGGAGAGCTGACTAGGGATTGGTTAGGGACCAAATAAATACAGGACATTGTGGGCTTGTTTCAGTGTTGTGTGTACGTGTGCTAGTAAACAGAGCTGATCACTATGCTGAATCACTGAGCTTTCCTGCAAGGAACCCAGTACACAACATCAACCCTGGAACAGAAACCTGTTCCATAATCTGTAAACCAAGCTCATATCCTCTTTAGTTTCTTGTTCCCAAAGTCAGTCATCACACCTTCTCACTCTGTCTCCTGCTGGATGAATGATAGAGTGTAAATATACAGGGAAAGTACCATGATCATGTCAACAAACATTGGTAAGGTTATTTGCTTCCTCTGAGGGGGAAAAAGGGGAACTTGAGGGTAATATTGCCCATACCAAATTCCATGATGTGTTCAATTTGAGGCTTGGCAGTCCCCTCTTTTCCCCATCACCCCATGTACCCTGTTCACCCTCCAAAATTTGGGCTATACAGTGGCGCAGAGCATCTGTTGCTCAAAGAGTTGGCAGTTTCCCATGCACAATTCACATTTTCAATGTACCAAGTCAAGCCTGGGTTGGTTTTGGTCTGATCAATGCATGAATCCCCAGTGGTCAGTGTTCGAAGGTATATATTAGTTCTAGTTAATACTTGCCAATGAGTGCTGACCTCCAGGGATGCATGCATTTATGAGACCAAAACCAGCCCAGGTTCATCCTGGTACAGTGAAACTGCAAATGGCTCATTAAATCAGTTACGGTTCTTTTGGTCACTCCTGCACTTTCCCAAGAAATGCATTTTACCCCTTTCCTTTCCCCACCTCTCAGTCCTTTCACTGCATTTCCAAAGCAGATGCTTTCCCTTCACTTAGCATGCTGCAATCCATAGCACTTGTCAAAATAATCCAGATTCAATAAGCACATATTTGTATCTCCTTGTACTGGGCAGGGGAGCATTGGTACTTAATAGCTCATGTGCTGAGATATGACGCCCAGGGGTCAGATGGCCCAGGTTGAGGGGAACAGCCAGCATTCCTCTTTCAGCACAACCACTTCATACATCAGAAGGAACTAAAAGATGGCCTGTAATGTGGCCATGGTGCAGCAGGACCCAGGAAGGTGTTATGGTGAAAGACAACTAAATAACTATAGGAAAACAAAAGGATGGATCATTGTCAAAGGGGAAGCACCATTATGTTAGGTTCCACAGCCAGCAACTGAGTACACGCTTATCAGAAAGGTTATACTTTATTGCAGAGCTATAGATACATTAACAAAGTCACTGTTAGGAATGGCGTCGCCCCTCCAAGCATAACGGGATATAGGGTATTCGTATGCACCCCCCCCTCCCTAGGTCAATTAGCCACATTCCTGCGCGCAGGAGAAGGAGCCTTAGGCCGTTAGAGCCAAAGCTTGAGAGCCGAAAGTGCTCCCACGGTTCCCTGAATCCCAGACACTACACACCACCTGCAAGGCCATAGATAAGCAAGCGTTACAGAAGCAAAGAAGGAATGCAGCAGTACGTGGTACACAGGGCAAGCAAGTACCCCACCTCCAATCCTTATGGCAGCATAGCTGACACATTAGCACAGTCAACCAGTGTCTAATATTTGGCTTGTTCTAGAACCAGTGTATCATTTAGAATGTTCTGGGTCTGTTGAGTAGCATGTGAGTTTTAAGCCAGACATTCCGGGGACTCCATTTTCCGTATCTTATCAAGTAAAATGACAATACCAGCTGCAGTAGCATGCATTGAAACAAGATTATGAAGCACTCTGGATGGCCACCATGTGAAACGGACTAAGTGGACCACTGGTCTGATCCCACAGGGCTCTTCATCGAACATATAACATGTTCTCAAGTTAATTGGTGGCCAAATGCACCAATACTCACACTTCTTCTCTCTTTTCCCTTCTCTCTCCTTCCTCCATCTTAGATGGTAAAATTCAACAAATAATACTTGGCTGCAAAGTGTGGTACCACAGACTATTATCCAAATCAAGGCATCCACCAAGAACACAACTGCTGTGAGGTCCATGACTTCTGCAATAAAATGATTTAGACAGGGCTGAAAGCAATTCCTCAATGGGCATGGAAGGTGTAACTCTGTTCAGGACTGCAATTTGAATATGAAAATAAATATTATGCCTCCACATAGGGGCTACCCATAGACTAGCTAGAATCTGATTTTCCAGCACAAATGAAATCTACAGGCCAAAACCTGTTAATTATCTTTTGTTTTCCATATTCTTTGTCAAAGCCCTACCACTGAAACTGGTTCCTGGGATGAAAACTGGCAAACCATGTTTCAGATTAAGCTTGGACTGGATGGTGTCTTGGAAACCTGAGTGCATATTATAAATTGGGGTTCATCATACATGGTGTATCTGCTGATTCTTTAGCTATGGTGATATATGCTATGGCCACAATGGGGGGGAAATGCCATGCAAAAAATGGTGTTACCATTGGGGATGGTCATGAACCAAGAAAAGGCAGTTGAGTTTGGTTCATGGTTCGTGGTGTGCCTGGTTCACGACCCACAGACCATCACAAACGTTTAGGAGCTAAACAAACCATTTCAGTTGGTCAGGTTTGTGATGTGGTGCAATCCCCCCCCCAGCATGCTAGAGACACCAAACTTTCAGGGGATCCCCAGCTGACTCCTGTATCTGCCCTCCAAGCTTGGTGAAGATTGGATTTATGAGGTCTGAGTTACAGTCCCCCAAAGAAGATGCCCCCATTCTCCATTATTTCCAATGGAGGGGGGGGAGAACACAGCAAAAAAGTAAAGGCAATGGAAGCCCAGCAGAACAGAACCAAAGTCCCAGAGAATATCTGTAGTAGAAACTGAAGGTGGGGGGCATTTTTGCAATCCCAGGAAACAGTACTCTTGCCTGCTTCCCCATACCAATAACTCTAAAAAGACAGATTAAACAATAAATCATATTCCAGCTATAATAATCCTTATACGGGTGAAGAAGCTCTACTGCAGATGTGGAAGGTTGAAATGAATTGACAGTAAGCCCAAACAGAATCAAAATCTAAGGAAGAAAAGTTTATAACAAGGGAATAATGAAAGTACCAAGATGAGTGATCAGACAAAAGAGTATGGGAAAGGAAGATGGTAAGGAAAGGAGATAAGGAAGATGGTAAGAGAGATAAAGTGGCCATCAGTACATTCTCTGGCAGCAAATTCCACATTTTAGTCACTCGCTATGTAAAGAAGTATTTTCTTTTGTCTGTCCTGAATCTACTGCCCATCATCTTCATTGGATTCCCTAGTTCTAGTACTTCAGGAAAGGGAAAAAAAAATCTTTGTCAATCTCTCTCCACTCACGCATAATTTCATAAAGCTCTATCATGCCCCTCCCCAGTCAGCTGTTTTCTAAACTGAAAAGTTCCAGATTCTTCCGCCTTTCCTCTGTACTTTTCCCAGTCTGTGATATCCTTTTTGGGATACAATGTCCAGGACAGTACACAGTATTCCAAATGAGGTTGAACCATAGATCTATATAGGGGCATTGGCTGTTTTATTTTCACTCCCTTTCCAAATAATCCCAAACATAGAGTTTACCTTTTTCACTGCTGCAGCACACTGGTTTGACACTTTCATTAATATCTTTTTCCCTCTCAGTCTCAGCAAGTTTAGACCCCATTAGCCTATACTTGAAGTTGGGAGTTTTTGTTCCAATGTGCATCACCTTACACTTACTAACACTGAATTTCAGAAGGTGGGTAGGAAACAAAAGAACCTCCTCAGGAAAGCTCCTCCATTAGCATGTCCATCGCCTGGGGAACTTCTACAAGACAATGACTCAGCCCTACCCACCTTCTGGAGTAGATATAAATTTACTGCCTACCATTTTCTTCTCACCTTGACACAGGGAGTATTCCATCTTTCAGTGTTTATACCTCCGAGGATGCCAGTCACAGTTACTGGCAAAACGTCAGGTTCTACAATGCCAAGACCACGGCCACACATCCCAAAAAATCTACAGCAACTAATGAACTCCAGCCGTGAAAGCCTTCGACAACATAGAGATACTAGAATTTGGTTTGTGGGTTTTTTTGAGCCCCCGGAGGGGATTTCTTAATTATTTTTTGTGACTACAAAAAACTACAACAGAAAAAAATGGAAGGGGAAACTACATACTCGTCCTCTGGCCTTCCCAGCTGAACCCTTAAATTCTTGAGCTTTCAGAACAGAGTCAATCTTTTCTTTTTTATCTTTGATCTTGAAAGTTACGCCTTCTTGGAATAGCCATTTATATCCAATTGAGTTTGTCTGAAGAAAAAGCACAAGTTCTTTATACTTCTTTCTACGTTGTCTTACTTCAAATGGAATATCCTTTAGCATTCTGATGGTATTTCCCCCTGCTTTCAGGGGTGTTCCAGCAACCGCTTTCAGGATTGCATCCCTCACATGCCTCTTCGAGAATCTTACTACAATTTCCCCAGGCAGATTATTTTTCTTTATATATCCTGAGTATGATCTATAGACCACGTCCATATCATTAAGTGACGCTTCTGCCTTCGTTTCTGTAGCTGGGGCCAGCAGTTCACTCATCACTTCTTTAAGATTCTCCCCTCTGTTCTCTGGCATGCCCTGGAAATGCAGGACCATGTTGGCCTTTTCCATTTGAACTTGCAGCAGTTGATCTTCCAAGGAAGTTTGTTTCCTCTCCAGCTTTGCACTTTCTTCTTCACATTCTGTGTAGTTGCAGCCACTTCCTTTACCTTTTCAGCATCTTGCTTCATTATTTGTATCATATCGTTTATCTGAGTTTGTTGTGCAGTAATGCCTTGAGTAACCTTGAAGTTATTCAGCTGTTCGAGTAGAGGGCACATGTAATCCGCTACAGCCTTTGCCATCTCACTGGTAACTTCCGGTTTTGGGCTCTCAGACCCTTTCACTTTCAAAAGTCTTTCTTTGTCCTTCTTCCCTGCCATCTTTATCGATTGTTTACTTGTCGCGAACTTTTTTAAAGTCTCTGAATGTGCGCTTGACCACTTGGACTCGCTTTGGTAAGTATTTCTAGGCAGTTTCCCTCGCGTTTTCTTCCACTCCCCCCCTCATTCGCTCAAAAGTTTGTGCGCATAGGAGGCGTCCCTCCCCCGCTCGTTTTTTCCCCCTGATCGGTGAAGTGGGGTGGGGAGCTATCTTTTTCTCTTTAAATGCTTCGGAATTGACTCATGTTCATAATCTGTCCTTCGACCTCGCTTTCATTTCGTTTCTGCCACGTGATCTCCTGCACTTGTCCCGGTCAGCGTCACTAAGTCCATTCGATCTCACAGCACGGAGAACCATCGGAACAGAGAGGTGCCTCAATCCTCCGACATTCTGCCGTCGAAGAGGCAACCTCTTTGAAGTTCCATGGCCAGGGCCCCTTCCCCAGGCCCCTGGGGGGGTTGCGAACCTGCACACCCCCTTCTTCAGCTGGAGCGCAGCTTCACCCCCGAGAATTTGTTGTAGATTTAACTGCATTATTTATTGCTGTGTGTGTGTGCTATTAATTTTCTACCTTTCTGTATCCACTTGTTAGCCAAAAAATTGTGTTCATTAAGAATTTGTTGTAGATTTAACTGCATTATTGATTGCTGTGTGTGTGTGCCATTAATTTCCTGCCTTTCTGTATCCACTTGCTAGCCAAAAAATTATTTGTGTTCATTAAAGACCTCTCTCTCTCTCTCTCTCTCTCTCTGTCCTTTTATTTGGGGAAATAGCATGTCAAAACTAGCCTTCATATACACAGACCAATGCTGCTGACCTGGATCAGGGTGAGCACATGTGGGGATGCCCACATGTGTCTACCCCAATTTCAGAGTGACAGTAAGAATGTCATGAAGCTGGTGGAAAGGTGTTAGTTGAATAAATTATTCTCTCTGCTTTTGGAAACCTCACCAACTCCATATTCCCTGAGTAAAACATACTTTTCCAGTCACCAATTTAATTTCTTAGAACACTGCACTCGCTGGCAATTTCTAGCAGGAATCATTCTGGATATGCAACCCTCTCTCAGTCTCTTCAAAAAAAAATTTCATTTTCCCTTGAGTCCTACAAAATCTTAAATTGAAGTTTTATTTTTAATTGAAATCTGCCAATATTTTTAATTAAGTCTAGTCTTTCTGGTGAGGCCAAGGCTGTCCCAAAACATCTGACAATATTTTATATAAAGCTGGGGATTCAGTTGCAAGAGTTCATCTCTAGTCAAATGTCTGGAACGGAACATTTGCGTGGAGTTTTACAACTGAGAGAGACCAAATGCAAGAGCTGCCTCTACCTAGCCTCACATTATGAGCACACAACCAGAACTTTCTAACTGAAAGGAAGGACAGAAAGACTGGGAAACCACTGAGAACAGGATGGAAGGAAAGAGAAATGAGAAAGAAGTGTTCAGATGCCATATGAAACCATGGTTTATTTTAACTGGTTAGTTCTGAAAGCAGAACTCATCCCACAGGTGATTTATTGAATCCTGGCTTGTTTGGGCAAATAGTGATTTCAGCACCTTTGCCCTTTCCCCCAACTCCCTTCTGCATATCCCACTCTGCTGCATGGTGCCACAGCAATCAGTGCCTTACCATTGGCCAGTGATAGTGCAAGGGCAGAGAAGCGGCATTTGTAAATATTCAACTGCTTTCAGAGCAGCAAGTAGCTACTTGGTCTGCACCCCCCTTCTTGGAGACTAGAGAAGGAAGCTGAAGGCTTTCACATTAACCTTTACTTTAAAAAAAACTGAGGAAAATTAGCTCTTGCAGCCATTTTCAGTACCACCCCCATGCACAAATTCATACAAACACACCCTTTCCAATCTCCTTGTCACTTCTGCATATTGCAGAAGATCCATGTAGCTGATACTATGTGTCTGTTCTCTCCTCGGTCTTATTCATATGCCACCCAAGTCCATTGCCTCTGCAAAATAAGAGTAAATAAGGTGCATATGAAACCTACTTTACTGCTGGAGCACAGGCTATTAAGAAAGCCTAGGTTTCACTGACATTGCTTGCCCCCCTAGGGATGTGTGGAAGATGTATGGCTTGTTGCTGGGATTTTAAGAGGATGTGGAGAGATGAGTCTGTTGCCAGGCAGCCTCAGAAACAATAGGGAGGGGGGCAGGGAGGCACTCTGAGGAATTACATCTTTTGAGAGAGGTAGATAAATGTGGAATTTGCTGCCAGACGATGTAGTGATGGCCACAGCATTTTTTAAAAGGATTAGACAGATCCATCTATCAGTGGCTTCTAGCCATAGTGATTAAAGGGAATCTTCACATAAACCTCTGTCAGGAGCCAACACCAGGGGAAGGCCTTGGCCTGTATACCCTTTTGTTCAATTTCCAGAGGAACTAGCTGGCCACTGTGTGAGAGAGGATGTTGGACTAGATGGGCCACTGGTATCATCCAGCAGGGCTCTTCTTATGACATGAGGGGGTCTGGAGCAGGAAGGAGGAATCAGTGGAAGCTGTCAGCTGAGGCTGAATCCAACCCATTGTGAGCTCTTCCATTTATCCCATTTTGTTACCATTGATCTTCTGAGTTTGTTTCATGTACACCATTTTTATACAATTTCATGCCATTTTATGCCAATTACATACTATTGATGAAAAAATAATGTTAACATTTATCAGTTTTATGGTAAAAATTCAGTATGTGTTTACAAAACCAAATAAATAAATACTAGTGGGGCCAAATTGCACAAAAAAGAAAAGCAACTGATATAGGGGTTTTCAAGTCAAAACAATCAAAGGAAAGAAATTCAAAATCATCCCTATTCTTTTTCTTGTAAAATCCCAAGGGCCCAAATGGATAAAAACTAATATTAAAATGATGTATTCCTTTTTCCAGTCATAGAATTATAGAGTGGGAAGGAACCTCCAGGGTCTAGTCCAACCCCCTGCAAAATGTAGGAAATTTACAAATACCTCCCTCTGAGACCCCCAGTTCCACACCCAGAAGATGACCAAAAAAAACCCCTCCAGGATCTCCAGCCAAACTGGCCTGGAGAAAAATTGCTTCCTGACCCCAAAGTGGTGATCAGCATTTCCCTGATCATGTAAGAAAGGGCCACAAGAACTAAGCACTGATGCAAACCTTCCTGCCCTCTGTCTCATGATCTGCCTAAGTTCACAGAATCAGCATTGCTGTCAGATGGCCATCTAGCTTCTGTTTGAATACCTCCAAAGAAGGAAAGCCCACCACCTCCCGCTCTAATTGTCAGGAAGTTCTTCCTAATGTTTAGCCAAAAACTCTTCTGATTTTATTTCAACCCCTTGGTTCTGGTGTGACCTTTAGGGGCTGCCAGAATCATCATCAAATGCACCTAAATGTCTCCAATGAGATGCTCTTTCTTCAGATATTTGACGACATATAATGGTAGATATTCTATGGAAACTTTTGGAAACTTGTTCAGTGATTTACTCTGTATAACTGGCAAATTATATCCTTTTTGTCCAGTAAAATGGGATTGATTTGGCCCCTTGCATACAGGGATTAAAGTTAATAGAAATTAATTAATGTTAAGATAAATGGGTTTAACATTATACCTTTCTTTCCCAAGAGTCTACTAATGATCTCATGACAAGCCTATAGGAAGCAGAGATCTTATGAATGCTGGACATCCAAATATACAGCTTTGTTCCTTTATTGAATATACATGGACTTTGGAAGACTATATTTTGTTTGTTTCTTCAACTGTTCCATGAAATCAATGTGGACAGAGAACTGAAGCATAGCATAATGACCCTTTAAAAGAACCTACAAGACGGAAGAACATTTTGCACAACTGGCTACAGTCCATCCTCTGCTTATTCAAGAAGAGTCTATTTCCACAAATATAAAGCCTCTGGAATAAACAGGTCATGGATTCACGCCTTAGTCTGTATGGGCCAATCTTGTATGTCTAACCTAGAAGTGGGCAATCACTCCATAGCCTAACAATTTGATTGCAAATTGTGACTACCATTCTTGAATACCTGAAAACTGCTTACTGTTTTCCAAGATATATAAATTGAATCACAGATGTTTTGTGCATTACAGCATTGCAGATTGGAAATATGATTTGTGCAAGGAAAGGCACCAGCTCAGAACAAAGCCATGATGTTACCCAAAATAGGCTGTCTCCTATTTAATTGGGGAAATTAGCTTGAAGAAGAAGAAGAAGAAGAGATTGGATTTATACCCCGCCCTTCACTTGGAGTCTCAGAGTGGTTTACAAACTCCTTTACCTTCCCCTCCCCACAACAGACACCCTGTGAGGTGGGTGGGGCTGAGAGAACTCTGACACAAACTGCTCTTTTTCAAGGACAGCTGTGCCAGAGCTTGCGACTGACCCAAGGTCACATCAGCAGGTGCAAGTGGAGGAGTGGGGAATCAAGCCCGGATCTCCCAGATTAGAGTCCACGCACTTAACCACTACACCAAACTGGCAAGGAGACAGAGCAAGAGGTGGTAACTGGGGATGTCTACCAATGTGTACCAGGATTTTCCCTTAGAGAACTCTCTAAATAAACCAGGCAGGTGTTCACCCAGAAAGGTTTTTATTGAAAGAGAAACACAAAACACCCTTAAACATACTTGCAAGACTAAGAAAAATAGTGAGGAGTGAGAGAGATAGTCAGGAAAGACGATATTTACTAATCTCAAAGATATGTGGTCCATGGAGAAAGCAACAAAACAGCCAGCGTTTCACACAAGAGACATAAGCTCACACACAAGTGTGGGTGTGAGGTCTGATATCAGGATCACACACACAGCTATAGTGCAGAGCACTTGTGTTTTATAGGGTAAAATACTACCTGGGGGCATACCGACATATTTGCCCAAGGATCAAAGCCTTGATGTGCTTGTCCGGAGGTAAACAATGAACTGGGAGAACCTAGGTGAGATTTCCTGGGGTGCAAATTGCTTTGTCAGTGTCTTTGGAGACTGTATCATCAAAGACATTTATGGGTGCTTGATGACCCCGCAATTGTGGGACAGGAGAAGTTACTGGATTTGTGAATAATTGTGGCTAAATTGGGGTAAACAAATGTTTTGTTGGGAAGCCCTTATTCTTTATTATGCATCACATTGGGGTGTGGGGAAGGTAGTTAGACATTCAACCACCTGATTCACCTTCCAAAAGGAAGAAATATTTCCCCAAGCTTGTCTCTGGCTGTCATCCATTTTGTGTGGGTGGCATTTCAGGCCAGGCAGTGTTTTGTAGTCATGATTTTTGGACATGATATTTATATGAGTTTCACCTTTCTCTTTGATGCTAAACTGCCCTTCTGCGGGAGGAGGGGTCTGACTGCTAACAGTGAGGCTTCCCCCACTGTCCTTCTGCCTTCCTGAACAATACAGGATAGCCTGGGGGAAATTAGGTGCTTTGATTCTTTGTGGTGGTGTCTGGGCTTGTCCATTTTGCATGAATTTGCAAGTATTGTGGCATTATTATTTATAGCAGCAATCTCTTCCAAGAATTCTCCTAGGAACTTAGTAACTGCTGAACTGATTAAACATATTCATGTGCTAAAGTAGTCTTGTGAAAGCTTGCCAATGTGATAAAATCTGAAGATACCACATAGTAAACAAAGTGTCTCCAGTGTAAGGGTCCAAGGAATCTCTTTTTAATTTTGTTTTATTTCAGAAAACAAAGAGATAGTACAAAGGAAATACAGAAAGGTAAACAAAAGGTTACATAAGTGTATATATCAAAGATGATTATCTATAACAAAGTATAGGAGACAGAAAACGTTTCTCCCTCTTTTTTACATTGAAAAGTTTTGGGGGCACTGTCTATAAAAATACATTGGGGTGCATTTATATTCAAGATTTTACATTTCAAATTCCATAACTAATCTGTTTTGCAGCTACATTATTAATTTTGTCATAACTGCATACTCAGTATTACATATTTTTGTCACTTCTACATGCTCACTATTGCTTTTCACAACTAAATAATATAACAAAGGTACAGAAAGAAAGTCTATTATATCTCTCTTTATATATAATTGTGTTTTGGAGTGGCACTTTGCAGCTCTCCCATTGGCTGTGCAATGCATTCCCTCAGCCATTGGCCCGTCAGCCGCCACTCAAAAGTACTCACATGCCTTTGGCCAGGTGCTGGTTTGCTCCTCTTCCCCACCCACTCCACCTTCATCCACTGTGCCCTGTCAGAATTACTGGCAAACAGCTTTCTGTCTTGACGAAGATGCTTCTCCTGCTTGCCTCCTGTGTGGGACTAACTTTCCCCTCAGTGGCTGTTGGTAAGTGTAACGAAATGGCAGTTACCTGTGTTTGAAAGATGGCTGCCATCTGAGGTTGTTTGTTTAAAATGTTCCCCCATAAGGTTTAATTGAGCTGTAGTTCCAGAGAGGGGCCTGCAGGGGTATCCCTCACTGTGTCGAATGGGGCTTCCTCATCTGCTGGCCTACAGTTCCCAGCTGCCCCAAGGCCAAAAAGTGTGGAAAAAGAGGGCCTGTCCCAAGGGGCGGGGCAGCATCAATATAGACTCCAGCCCATCCAGGGAGGAGACAGTCTTCGTCCTAGAGGAGGTTAAGAAAGGCTTCTGCTGCCTGTGCTGTCCAGGCCACAAGCCAGAGACGTGGGGGAACCCTGGGAGGCAGCAGAAATTCAGCCACTTCATAGTCGGCTGGACTGGGGAATGAATGGAAGTTTCTTTGCTCTCTTGGGCAAAAGAGAGATGCTTAAGCAGAGCCAGAGGCCGGTCCAAGGGGAGATCCTATCCTGAGCCCACAACCTGCAGAGGTAGAGAGTATTGTGTGTAGAGAAAGAGGATTGCGTTTAACCCATGTTGATTTATGCTGTTGGTTCATAGTGTGTGCCTAGTCCTAGAGTTGTGCCTTATCCATTTAGTGTGTGTGTGCTTCATCATTATGTAAATAGTTAAATACATTCTTTTATTTGGGCTAATAATCATACAAACACATAGTCTTTGACCACATAGTCTCCCCCGCTCTGTACAATACCAAAGGGAGGGGGTAGCCCAAGGAAGCAAGGAAAGGCCAGACCCCTGGGTTGCCAACTTTCCAGGGATCCCCAAAAGATTGGGGATTCCATCTCCAAATAGGGAGATTAGGCCAGAGGGGTCTCACTGTCCCTCTAAAAAGGCAGTGACAATTCAGTGAGTGGTGGCAGCAAACTTAAGGAGTGAGATACACCCACAGGATGAGGGTGGGAGGCGAGCAGCTGAGTTGTAAACTGGGGCCCATTTCACCATAGTAGGCAACCAAGCTTGGTTCAGACAAAGGAAGGAAACCCTTTGCAGACCTTTGTGAGGAACTCATTGGGGCCAGTCCTTACTAGGATTGCCAGCTCCAGGTAGGGAGATTCCTGGAAATTTTCTGGTAGAGTCTATGGAAGCCAGGGTTTGGGGAGGGGAGAGGCCTCAGCTGAACAGAATGCCATAAAGCCCACATTCCAAAGCAGTTATTTTCTTGGGGGGGGGAGATCTGCTGTCTGGAGTTCAGTTGTGATACTTGGTGATCTTCAGGCTCCACCTGGAGGTTTGGAAAGAAGTAAACAACCGTGATGTATAATGCCAAAAAAGTCTCCAAAGACCAGAAATTTCTTTTTACAATATTGGAAAAAGAAAAAGAAAATACATTTCTGATCTTTGGAGACTTTTTTGGCATTATACATTTGTGAAGTCAAAAGGGGGAGAGGAGAATGATGTAAGCTGCTTTGGTCCCATTGCAGAGAAAGACTACTTTTCCTCCTGGGTAGAGGCTGCAGGTGTGTGTATGGGGGGGGAATGCAAGGCTGAAGAGTGAGGGGGAAATAAAGGTAGGTTGATGATAGGTTGGGAGGAAGATACGGTTGCCAACTCCAGGTGGGAAATTTCTGGAGATTTGAGGGATGGAACCTGGAGAGGGTAAGGTTTGAGGAGGCGTGGGACCTCAGACAGGTACAATGCCATAGACTCTACCCTCCCAACCAGCCATTCCCTCCTGGGGAACCACTGTTGCCAATCTCCAGGTGACGGGGAAGAGATGGAAAGCTGAAATACGACGGGCAGATAATGGCAGGTTGATGCTTGGCTGGGAAGGTTGCCAACTCCAGGTTGAGAAATTCCTGGAAATTTGGGGGGTGGAGCCTGGAGATGGTGATGTTTGAGGAGGGGTGGGACCTCTGACAGGTACAATGCCATAGACTCCATCCTCCCAACCAGCCATTCCCTCCTGAGGAACCTTTGTTGCCAATTTCCAGGTGAGGGGTGGAAATAACTCAGAATTACAACTGATCTCCAGGAGGGAGGGCAAACGTCAGCTGCAGTCAGAGGGGCAAATAACGGTAGGTTGATGGTTAGCTTGGAAGGGGATTCGGTTGCCAACTCCAGGTTGGGAAATTCCTGGGGATTTCAGGGGTGGAGCCTGGAGAGGGTGGGGTTTGTGGAGGTCGCCACAGCAAATTGACACTGAGTGCCCAAGGCCTTGGCACTCTCCCAAAGCCTCTTTCTAGAGCTCATTGTATTTATTTCCACAATGGGCCTTATTCCTAGTATCTCATAATAAGAAAATAGAAGATATTTCTTCCTACTATCCACTTTGTTACACACATTTGTATTCAAAATGCATTTGAAACTAATTCCCATCCAGCCTCTTCCTTACAATACATTTGTAGAGAACATTTTAGACTAATTCTAAATTGTCACCTGTTTGCATAATACACACTCCGTCTCTCCTCAAATTTCATAATTGATCTATTTCTCAAATAAGTGGTTAGTTTCACCATTATTGCATATTCAGTAAGTTTATTTTTTCATTCTTTTAAGTAAAATGCTCTTTTATAATCAGCTGTTCAAACTCAGTCACCTTTCTTAGAGCTCCACCTTCAGTGTTAATGATCTTTAGTCTTGAAGATGATTGATAATATAACAACCATTGAATGCTTATTCCTTCATCTCTAATATCTTACCAAGACACGATTGTACCTGAGCATTTATCATAAAACAATGGTTAAAAATCATTTTTATTTCTTGTGTTCTTATCGTGATAAGCTTCTATTAGGGACATGAGCAGAAAGTTTGGAGGACCATATTCTCAAAAGCACATCTCTGATTACATGACATTTCTTGTGTTATAACCATTTTAGTTTATTTCTTGATCTATAATTAATTGTGTAAGCCTTCATCAAGGTCTGCTGATTCAAGTTTTACTATTCTTTGTCTTGGGTTTTTAATCCATTCTAGAATCTACACCAAGCCTGCTGCTTGGTAATATAATTTTATATTTGGAACTGCTAATCCTCCTCTCTTTTTCTCATCTTAATTTCTTGCCATGCCAAATACATTTATTTGTCTCTGTCACTCCTTCAGTATTCTTTAGGTAACAATGGCATTCTCCACAGTATAGGATATGCCATGTTTCGGTCTGCTGCCCGTTCCTGCTATTCCTTCCTTTCTTCTGACTGCTACTCCCAGATGGTGCTCACTTACTCAACTGTTAAAGAATAAGCTTGATATTTGCTTTATGAACTATTTATTGCTACACACACAATGGACTGTGCACACACACATGGGCTCAGAAAGCTGTACACTTTAAGTCACCTGTTGTGATGCCACACACATAGAGAGTGCCTGCACATAACTTACATGTAAATAAGGTTTATGCTACACAGTTGCCCAGCCTGGTGAAGAAGCACAAACCTCCATTACTGTGAGCAATGGAACAACAACCTCATGAGGAAACAGCCCCCATGATAGAGCTTCTTGTAGTCACATACTACCCATCGTCTGCTTTGTTCCTGATATGGTATTTCCTGCCATATGGACATTTGGTTATCAAAGAGACTGGCCTGCTTCATCAACACTACAATGGAGCATCCTGATGCCTAGGTTTCACACCTGTCCAGATGTCATATTTCGAGTAAGGTTTTAGGTTACAATATTGGCCACCCCTTTAGGTAACCTCCCCTTCCCACATGCAACCAATAGGATTGTTTTTTATACGAACTAACAGGTAGGTGAGTCAAGAGGTTGGCACAGTTACCACCCATCTCTTGGACCCCCTATAAAAGGGAAGGACCATTCACTTGGTCCTTCCTAGCTAGCAGTTCCTGCATCAACCCCTATCTGCTTTTACTCCCCTTGAGTCCCACTTGCTATCCCCAACCCTTGGCTCTACTTTTATCTCTTGATCTGCAGTCAAGAGACCCCCACACAGTCCGGCTAGTTCTGGTAGTGTGGATCCTTTTTATTTTCCATTTCTTCCCATCCATTCTTCATTGGAACAACCAAGCTGCAAGACAGATAACTATCGCCCACCATCACCCCTACCTGCTAATGCAAAAGTGCTTATTTCTGACTGTAAATCTTAGGAACTTGATTGAATGTGTGAGTGCATCAGTATTGTTTGTATGAGATATATTTTCAAGTAAAAGACATCTATTTTAACTACAACAGCCTCGAATCCTTTACTGGTAACCCTTGGTGGGAACAGGACCTTGGTATAAATTGGCAAGAACCCATTTATAAATTGCCAATTGCTGTAAATAAAGCCATTCGGCTAACACATCTGTGCTTGGCCCAAAACTGTTGGGGTAGTTTCCACATGCCCATGACTGTGTGTCTATTTGCTGCTCCACTCTGCCTGCCATTGCTGTCCAGGTTATTTGCCCACTTCCCAGGACCAGCTGTCACCTGCTCCATTTGTGCTACACACTACTTACAGTGTTACTTTGATGTTCACGTCCTGCTTTGTGCCTATAGAAAACTTGATTCTTATTTCCATCACCAGGTATCTTTGTCTCTTTGTCCTCTAAACGTTCCATGTTGGACATGCATCTGACTTCTCCTCTAATGTTCAGCAGTGAATGAATGACAGCACTGCCTGTCAGCATGGCAGTGTATTCCCAACTGAAGTAAATAACAAACATTTTCACGAGATTAAAAAAAACAACACCCATTCACTATCAATGCACTGATCTTACTCTGAACAGATGAACACTTTTTTTTGAAATATTAACAAATCACCTGAAATGAAGGCAGTTCTCAGCTCAGCTAAAAACATTTAAGACAAGCTGGTTCAATTCTTCTGCTTCAACTCTTATTTTAATTGCTGAGGAGATGGATGAGAGAAAGATATGATTTTCATACATATGAATTCAAATCATGGCTGTTGTTTCAATTCTACCTGTACACTACCAAGGAAGCCTCCAGTGCAGAATTCTGAGAGCTGGTCAACAGTGACAGTTTTCTGCAGATATGAATGTATTGATATGTACAATTTTGTCTTTGATTTAAAAAGCACAGCTTATTTGTGCCTGGTATGAGTATTGCTCAGAAGTACTCCATGTGAAGGAACACTCTCATAGAATTAATTATCCAAAGAGTCCATCACTCAGGCCATGAGACAGAATCCGCAAAACTGGCTAGTCGATCCTCCACTGAGCCTGGAGTCAGTCGAGCTGTGCATCTCTTCCCCAAGAAACGTTTATACTGAATTTTGATGACATCAGTACTTGTTATTGTTCATTCCTGTGAGCTGCTTTGGAAGTTTGTCTTGACTGAAAGAACAGATTAAAAATATAACTACTTATTTAAAAGCTCACAGTTTCAGTTCATTGAATTTTTCCCATCTCTCCTTATATATAAAAGAGTTTTCGTGTGAGACGTTCCACATGCCTCCCCAGTCTTTGGCCTGCTCAGCTGCCCGTCTCGTGGACTCCCAATCCCCTGGCTGCATTGCCTCGGCCCCGCCCACAGAGCCAGCAGCCAGCGTTTCGCTCTCAGTCTGGAGGGAGCCGGCAAAGGGGATGGACGCTCTGCCAAGGGAGCAGCAACCCCTCCACGGGGGAGAAGGAGGCAGACCTAGTGAGCGGCAGCAAACAGGGGAAGCGCTCACCTTCACTGCCCCTCGTGGCCACACTCCCTCAGCCGCAAGGCCAGCGCTTTGTCAGGGCGATAGCTCAGCGGGCTGCATCGCAGAGAAGGCTGCCCAGTGCCTTTCAGTGGCTCCCCCGCCTTCCTTCAGCAGCAGCGGCAGCACCAGGAAGGGTCTGGCCTGGAGGAAATGAGCTGCGGCTCCTGAAAAGCCGGACTCTCTCCTGAGGAAGACACTTCTGTTGGTTCCTGTGTGGGCCTAACTGTGACTAACTGTCCCCTCAGTGGCTCTTGGTAGGCAACCAACTTCTGTCAGCATAACCCCCTCCCCCGCCCACTGCCATCTTGGCCACTTTCCTGTCAGAATACATTTAAACCGGCTATCTCTCCTTTTTGGCTTAACCATGGCTGTCTGGCTAAAGAGGTGGGACAGCGACCATCAAACCATTGTCTTCAACCCCCTGCTGTGTGGCTGACTTTCCCCTAGGGTTGCCAGTCTCCAGGTGGGACCTGGCGATCTCCTGCTGTTACAATTGATCTCCAGATGATAGAGATTAGTTCCACTGGAAAAGATGGCTGCTTTGGAGGGTGGACCCTATGGCATTAGCCCCTGCTGAGTCCTTCCATCCCCCCCCCCAATGCTGCCCTCCATGGGATCTACCCCTCAAATCTCCAGGTATTTCCCTGATCAGAGGTGGCAACTGTGCTTTCTCCTCAGTGCCTGTTGCTAGGCAACCAGGTTCTGTCAGTAAAAGGCCCTTTCCACACCTGTTTTGGCCTTTGGGAGAAAACTCATTGGGCCCAGTCCTGACAGGGTTCCCAACTCCAGGTGGGAAATTCCTGGAGATGTGAGGGGTGGAGTCTGGGGAGGGTGAGGTTTGAGGTGGGGTGGGACCTCAGACAGGTAGAATTCCATAGACTCCACCCTCCAAGCCAGCCATTCCCTTATGAGGAACTATTGTTGCCAATCTCCAGGTGGGGGCTGGAGATCACTCAGAATTACACCTGCTCTCTAGGAGGGAGGGGGAGGGGATGGAAAGCTGAAGCCAGGGGGGCAGGTAATGGTAGGCTGATGGTGGGCTGGGAGGGAGATATGGTTGCCAACTCCAGGTTGAGAAATTACTGGAGATTTGAGGTGGTGGAGCCTTGAGAGGGCGAGGTTTGAGGAGGGGTGGGACCTCAGACAGGTGCATTGCCATGGACTCCACCAACCAATCCAGCCATCCCTCATGGGGAATTAGTGTTGCCAGTCTCCAGGTGGGGGCTGGAGATCACTCAGAATTACCCCTGCTCTTTAGGAGGCAGGGGGAGGAGATGGAAAGCTGAAGCCGGGGCCAGATAATGGTACATTGACAGTTGGCTGGGAAGGAGGTAGGGTTGCCAACTCAGGTGGGAAATTCCTGGAGATTTGAGGGGTGGAGCCTGGAGAGGGTGAGGTTTGAGGAGGGGTGCAAACAGGTACAGTGCCATAGACACCACCCTCCAAGCCAGCCATTCCCTCATGGGGAACCAATCAGAATTACACCTGCTCTCTAGAAGGGAGGGGGAGGAGATGGAAAGCTGAAGCCAGTGGGCAGGTAACGGTAGGCTGGCGGTGAGCTGGGAGGGAGATAGGGTTGCCAACTCCAGGCTGGGAAATTCATGGACATTTGAGGGGTGGAGCCTGAAGAGGGTGAGGTTTGAGGAAGGGTGGGACCTCAGACAGGTGCAATGCCGTGGACTTCACCAACCAAGCCTGCTATCCCTCATGGGGAACCAGTGTTGCCAATTTCCAGGTGGGGGCTGGAGAACAATCAGAATTATACCTGCTCTCTAGGAGGGAGAGGAAGGAGATGGAAAGCTGAAGCCATGGGTCAGATAACAGTAGGTTGACTGTTGGCTGGGAGGGAGATAGGGTTGCCAACTCCAGGCTGGGAAATTCATGGACATTTGAGGGGTGGAGCCTGAAGAGGGTGAGGTTTGAGGAAGGGTGGGACCTCAGACAGGTGCAATGCCGTGGACTTCACCAACCAAGCCTGCTATCCCTCATGGGGAACCATTGTTGCCAGTCTCCAGGGGAGGGATGGAGATCACGCAGAATTACAACTGCTCTTCAGATGGCAGAGATCAGTTTCCCAGGAGAAAATGGTGGACTCTCTGTCATTATACCCTGCTGAGGTCGCCACAGCAAATTGACGCTGAGTGCCCAAGGCCGGGGCACTCTCCCAGAACCTTTTCCTAGAGCTCATTGTATTTATTTCCACAACAAACCTTATTCCTAGTGTCTCAATAAACCCAGAATCAGGATGGTGTAGTACGTAGCATTCAGTCAGGGAGATGCATTCAAACTCTTACTGAGTCCTGAGACTTACTGGGTGAACTGAACCATGGACCAGTTAGCACCTCTCAACCTAACCTAACAAATATAAAACACAGGCACTCACAAAGGCCATGTATCTCTGAGATCTTTACAGAAAGGCTGAGCTAAAAACTGAATAAGTAAATCCCTTCAGTGTGTGTGAAAGATTATGACTCTAGTCTGGAAACCATTTGTCACATTTACATCAGAAGGACAAATTAGTCTTAAAGAATTGAAATCCTATTGCTTTTAGTGGATTCAAGCACAAACAACTTTCTTTGTATGTTAGGTCATACCGTTGTAAGATGGAATTTGTACAGAACAGATAATTTTTGTGGGATTCTTATTCTGCTCATATCTATGCCCTTTAAGAAGGAGTTTGATTAGATCCTCCTGTACAAACTGTCCTTCCTCCCAAGGGTGCTTGTTTCCAAACACAAGTTTCCAGTGGAGATTTCGAAGGCTTTCCTCCTGGCAAGTTGCAGGCTTTGAATTTTGCACACAACTGTTTGCTTGACATTTATATTATAGATTTTGAGATTCCTGTCAGTCAAGTTGCTGTGTGTTTTCCATATGGCTCCATAATCTATCATCCAGGACTTGTAATTTTTGACATCTGTGCTCGATTATGCATAAGCAGCTGTGTGTACAGATGGCACTTTGGCCTGACATCCAGGTACTTTTCCATCCTGGCGTGGCTGTGACAGTCTTTTCACTGTGGGGTTTAGAAGGATAATGTACTGAAAAAGATGAGAATGTAAAATATTGGTATATGTGGAGGCTTATGATGGTACCAGGTAGAAAAATACATACACCCACTATTTCTAGCTGCATTATTCTTAACATTGATCAACACTTCCACAAAATACATCACCTTATGTATTATGCGGTAGAAAGAGGTTGTAAAATCATCGACTGTACCACTCCAGACAGCTAATGTGTGCTGGGTCATATTAAAATCCTTACATGTAATATATTAGCATCCCGACCTGGATGGCTCCGGCTAGTCCAATCTTGTCATCTCTCAGAGGTTAAGGAGGGTTGGCTCTGCTTAGTGCTTGGATGGGAAATCACCAAGGAAGTCCAGGGTTGCTATGCAGAGGCAAGCAATGGCAAATCACCTCTGCTCATCTCCTGGCTTGGAAGCCCTACAGAGGCACCAATAAATTGGCTGCAGCTTGACAGCCCTTTCCACTATCAATATATGAGCACATTTGACTTCAAATGACGTAGAAGGATGTAACTTTGCTTAGGACGGAATTTTATTGTCTTATATATGCTAATATGACTGCCAGCCTGCCAGAAATAAAGCACATATACTTTAAATCAAGAATAATGAAACATCAGTCAGTCAAGGAGAGGGACAAACCAACCCTACACAGCAATGTGATTTATATCTATTTCATTGGGAGGGAAGGCAGCATAGTATAGCCCTATCTTGTTAGATCTTGGAAGCTTAAATTGGTGTCTCTGGTCTTTCACAGATATTGATTAGTGTATAAAGTAAAGGTTTCCCTTGCTCGAAAGCCAGTTGAATCCGACTCTACGGTGTGGTGCTCATCTCAGTTTCCAAGCCGAAGAGCCAGCGCTGTCCAAAGACGTTTCCATGGTCATGTGGCCGGCATGACTAGATGCCGAGGTGCACGGAATGCTATTACCTTCCCACCAAAGCAGTACCTATTTATCTACTTGGAATTTCTTGCTTTCGAACTGCTTGGTTGGCAGGATCTGGTGCCAGAGACGGGAGCTCACTTTGTCACACGGCACTAGGGTCTCGAACTGCCGAACTACAGACCTTCCGGTCCGCAGCTCAGCGTCTTAATTGTTGCCACTTCTCACTTGCCTTGAAAACCCTTGCTGGGTTCCCCATGTTGGTTGTGACCTGACAGTGTAGGAGGAGGAGGAGGATTGGATATATACCCCGCCCTTAACTCAGAGTCTCAGACCAGCTTACAAACTCCTTTCCCTTCCCCTCCCCACAACAGACACCCTGTGAGGTAGGTGGGGCTGAGAGAGCTCAAGAACAGCTGTGGCAGAACTATGGTTTGCCCAAGGTCATCCAGCCGCTGTAAGTGGAAGAGTGGGGAATCAAACCCGGTTCTCCCAGATTAGAGTCTGCACACTTAACCACTACACCAAACTGGCTCTTTTCACACACATATATTTCATTTCTTTGCATTTTCACTTCATTTTGTATTCTTTTGTCAGTACCTAGGTTTATTAGTGTGCACATGTGAGCAGTGTTCCCTCTAAGCTGAGTTAGTGTGAGTTAGCTCACAGTTTTTTAGCCTCCGGCTCACGTTTTTGTCTTAGCTCAGGAAGGATGGCTCCAGAGCAAACTAATTTATGCAGTAGCCAAATCACTCGCTGACAACTTTAATGCCAGTAGCTCATAAAGTAGAATTTTTGCTCACAAGACTCCACAGCTTAGAGGGGGCATTGCATGTGAGTTAATTGACAGCTCCATGCAGCTCATACAGCTTGGGTGGCCTTGATGGTACAGCCAAGAATTTTCCCACCATGGAGCTTAACACTATACCATAATCAAATTATGCCTCTCACCTTCCCTGACATATACTACATGTTCTGACATCACTGGAAGCTCTGGTCAGCTTCCATTATACCAAACTGGTGATGATGCTGGTGGGAAATAATTTGACTTGCCAACATTTTTTAAAAGCCAGTAATCAATGGGACGGATGTTACTATACTGTTGCATATCTATAACTTTTGTGTAATCCTGCCTTGCTTTTTGGTAAGCAGACTGCTTTGGTCTCCAGAACATCTTTTATTAGGGTTTGCAATATGCTCAGTTGGCCTAGTTTTACCCAGAATCTGGGCATACTACTCAGCATCCATATGGCCAGTTATCTGGCCCAGATTCCCAGGTTCATTGTCTAAAAAAGCAATTCTTTAGGCCTGCTAGTAGACAAAACATGTAGACAGCTTCCTGCCTAATTTAGTCTGTCCTGCCTTTACTTTCTTTGTGGACTGTCCTGCCTTTGTGGACTGCCTTTGTGTAGACAGCTTCCTGCCTAATTTAGTCTGTGGAAACAGGACTGTCCTGCCTTTACTTTCTTTGTGCCGATGAGGGAAATCGTGGTTGCGAATGACTGGTATGGAAAGCCAAGGGAATGCTCTGCTTCCTATTGCCAGGAGTTGCTACTTCTGAGCGAGTTGACCGTTTGCAGGTCTGTCTGTGTTTTCCATCTCTTAGACTTTAACTGGCTTCTAAAAATCAGTAATTTTAAATAAAAGTATCTCATACCTCTTTGTGGATTTCCAAATTATTCCCTCCAACTAATAACAGTCATGTAAAAACGAATGAAAATATCTTTCCAGTGTTTATCAATCCCTTCCTCAGCTATTAGTCATAAGGTTGCAAGCAGCAGACCGCCAAAGTGATTTTTTATATTTTCGAAACTGGAAATAATGTTTCATGGTTCGCTAGCAAGTCAAACGGATAGTGCATGGAGCACATGTAATTAATCTGGTATTTCAGGTACCTTTTTCTTTGAAAGCTGTGGAGATTGGAGAGGATTTGGTGTCTAAAAATCTAAATAAAAATTGCTGGTTTGTAAATTATTTTCTTTTCACACAGGCCACTGGACAGAGTAGGTAACACTCTGAATGCTCACAAAAACGTTGACATCCAGACCTACCATTTCTGCAAAGTCAATCTCTGTTCCTTCTAGATGCATGTGATAATAAAATGTGGGAGAGAACAATCTAAGCCACTTTGGTTCTGCACTGAGGAGAAAGGTGAGGTATGAATGAAAGAAATGAATAAAATATTAAATAATTTTTAAAAGTATCATTCCTTTTATGCGATGATCTTCAACATCTGTTTTGATTGGCATGTGATAAAAAGCATATTCTGGTTCTGGAAACTTTGAGTGAATCTTTAGGTGGAGGAGCCGCCTAATCTGCGGATAACATGGAACCTGTAACAGCACTTCTTGGGGTTCAGCTAGCAGACTGAGGCTGTTGACTGATACATTAATCTTCTGGTCAGTTGCTTAAATGGTTGTGCAGTTGATCAACTAGTGCCCTTCACTAAGTATTAAAGGGTTGGATCCAACAAGTTTTTCCAAAGATAAAAAAGAAGACCAAAAAGGCCATGTTAGAGTTTATGGGACCTGCATGGACGAAAGCAACTGGGGCTGGAGGCTGTAATAAGAAGGAGAATTGGCTGAGACTGAGAGAAATAACTGGCTGGATCTAACCCATTGTAGTATGGTTGGGGAACATTTATGATTCTGCAATACTGTGCTCAATAATTTGGAAGTTTAAATGGATGGGGTTTACTTCTGCGTAAATTAGGACTAGATTAGAAAGCTGAAATCCTGAGCACACTTTGCTGGCAGTAGGTTTTAGAGAAACCAATGAAACCCCAGTGAAATCAATAGAAGGTAGGTGTACACAGAACATCACCTCAAATCTTACTTCAAGTTCAGCTGACTATGAGGACTATCCATATCAACTTTTTTTAAAAAAATGCTAAATGCTACAAGTTAGGCTTTATATTCATTTTTATATAGGGTTCAAGACTTGGAAAACAAGAATTGCCTACATGGGAATGTTAAAGGATGAGACTGATATTTTGCTTTATGAACTTATATTTGCTGTTACACTCACACAATGGACTGTGCATACACACACACTTAGGCTCAGAAAGCTGTACATGTCACCTGTTGTGATACTACACATAGAAAGTGCCTGCATAAGCCTTACATATTAATGTAGGTTTCAGTTACACTGCCAGCCTGGTGAAGAAAGCACACATCTCCATTATGGTCAGCAAAAGAACAACCTAAAGAGAAACAGCCCCCATTGTTGAACTGTCTGCTGTCACGTATGCTACATCTCTGCTTTATTTTACATTGGCATTTCCTGCCAGATGGACCTTTTTATGACCAGAGGAATGGCCAGCTTCATCTGCACCAAGGAGGTTCCTTGACACCAAGCTTTCACACTTGTCCAGATGCCATCCTTTGAGTTATGTCTTAAGTTACAATATTGCCCAACCCTCTAGGTTGCCACCCCTCACTACACGCAACCAATAGAAGTAGTCTTGGGACGGACTAACAGGTAGGTGGGTCAAGAGGTTGGCACAGTTGCCACCCACCCAAAGAACCACCTATAACAGGTAAGGACCAGTCACCTGGCCCTTGCTAGCCGCAATCCCCGCAACACCCCCTGTCTGCTTTAACTCCCCTTTTGTCCAGCTTGCTATACCCAAACCCTTGCCTCCACTTGATCTCTTGATCTGCAGTCAAGAGACCCACACGTGCTGGCTGGTTCTAGCTGTGTGTTAAACTTCCCTAGAATTCTATTTCTCCCCATCCATTCTTCACTGGAACGAACAAAGCTTCAGGACAGATAAGTATCACCCATCATCACCCTACCTGCTAATGAAAATATGCTTAAGTTTAATACTGAATTTCTAAGGAACTTGATTGAATGTGTGCGTGTTTCAGAATTGTTTGTATGTGATTTATATTCTTAAGTAAAAGACAGTTATTTTTAAGAACACCAGTCTCGACTCCTTTTACTGGAAACTGGACCTTGGTATAGTTGGCAAGCACCCAGATTAAAATTTGCCAATTGCTGTAGATAAAACAATTCGGCTAACAGGAACTTGTAATTTGCACATAAGTTAGACAGGAGCAGCACAGAAGCAGCACAGGATGTGCTCCATTGCTCTTTCAGTCAGACAAGCTTTGCTGTTGTCTCAGAAGAAAGCCTGAGCAAATCCAGGCATGCAAAAGGGTATATTTGCTGCAGTCCTTCCCCAGCTTTTGGTGGTAGTTGATGGGAGATGCAAAGCAACTGATAGATAACACACCAATTAATGTTTTTCATTCTGGACCCCAGGGGCATTGTGGGGGGGCACAAGTAAGGAACTGACAACACCTTGACTTTGGGGAATAAAAATGGCCACAGCTTTATTGATTACACCGTAGGAGCATTGGCGCAGCATAGGCACAGATCTTGAATCAGGTGGCCCACCTGCCACCCAATAACCATATGCCCCCAGCCCACCAAGAAGTGGCAACCCCCTCCCTCCAGAGCCATGTGGGTGCCAGCTGCTGTGTGGTCCCCTTGCCACCCAGTGGTGAGAGCCTTGCTGACAGCTCCTGACCTAGACATGTCTTTGAAGTTGGCTCTACCCCCAGGCCCCTTAAGGGAGTCCCAGAACCAGGGGATGCAGGCAGACAGGCACCGCCTCCCGAACCAAAAGGATCTGTCCCATGCCCAAACTGTCTAAAGCTGTGACAGTAATGAATAGGCTTGCCAAGTCCCCCCGGGGGGAAGGGAAACCCCCGCCCCAGAGGCCCGTTCCCCACCACCGGCGGATCAGGCCTCGGGGGGAACCTCACCCCCAAAGCATGGGACATGCCCGGTGTCAGCAATTCACCCAGAAGTGAAGCAGCCACGCCGGGGGCGGGGGGCGGTCATCCGAGGGAAAACTCTATGTTTTCCCCTCGGATGACCGCAGCCCCGCCCCCGGTGCACCCGACGCGGCCGCGTCACTTCCGGGTAACGTGCTCGCGGCGTGCACGGGCTTCGTGCACATGTGCATGCTCCCGGAGCAATCCGGGAGTCCCCCGCTGTGGCTTACGGTAGGACTTGGCAACCCTAGTAATGAAGGAAAACACACCAACAAACGAACAGTAACATATCCCATGTCATCCCAATTGCAGGGAGGGAGGGTGGGTGCGAAAGCCACAGCGATCAGAGGCCTGGTGAAGAGAGGTTCCTGGCTATGTAGGTGATGGGTGCACAGGTAAAGCCCACCAGCCTCACCTGCCCTGGACCCATGTAGGGTTTTGGCAGCCATTGCTGCCAACCCAGCCTCCAGCCTGACCTTGTAGCCATGTAGCCTCCCTGCCCCCCACAGAGTCCTGGGACTACAAAGTGGTGATGGGGTAAGTCATGGCTGCATCTCGTCATAAATAGCAGTTTGCACAATACATAAATTAAAGTCATCCTCATTTGGGAAACTTAAATACGGCAACCCTATATTTTAGCAGCTTCATCTGCTGCATAGGTTGTGTCCCTTCTTGGTGACCAGGGAAGTCATCACGCTTCCCTGTGTCACAGTAACTTCCACACTTCAGTATTATGAGTGATGCACGTTATGTGAGGCTACCCATGAAGGCAACTTGAACCAGTGGTGGATTAACCATTAAAGCCCTCAGGAAAAGCCTTCACTAGGGTTTCCCTGGCCCAAAGGGAAGGGCTGGTGTGATCTACCTCTGCTGCAAGCCAGAGGTGCAAAGAAGGAGACATCTAGCCTGGCCTCATCCCACCCAGCATGGCAAAGGATGCACCCAGCCTATCCTTCACTGTGTGCCTGGCCCAGGCTCGCCAAGGCCAAGGACATGCCTGACTAGCCTCAGAGTGCTGAGGGATGTGCCTGTCTGGCCCAGCCTCAGAGCAGCAAGGGAAGCACCAGCCCAGCTTCATGGAGGTGAGGGTCACACCCACCAGCCTCACAGCAGCCAGCCTGTTAAGTAACACATCCACCCAGCCATACAGCTTGGCCAGACACTTCCTGCATGGGGCTGGCCGAGCAGCCTCTCCTTCCCTTCTTTAGAAAGAAGAGCCAAGGTGGGCTACGGTCAGGGCCCTTTTCCTCTCCTAATCTCTCTCTGATGTGGACATTTCAAACAGTGCAAAAGTTCTGCACCCCATCCCTACGTTTCCTCACTAAATTTTCATTTGCTTAATTTCCTTAAGACATTGACTTCTACTCCCAGCAGCGCGACACCACAGAACACTGCCTTCATTTCACCAGCAACTAAATGATTGTTAAATATGACAGGTGGCCAGAATGTTCGTATCAAGGTAGGAGGTTATATTCTTGGCTAGGCTGTGTGGTATATTTATTGTATACATATACATTACATATGGAACAGTCTGTGCCTCCCCTAGTATCTGTGTGATTTAGTTTGGTCCTATTGGGTGGAGCTCTTGTTTCAGTTTCCAGTTTTGTATGTTTGCTGAAGTTGTTGGTTGTTGCTGTTGTCTTCTTGCAAGTAAACGGCTGATGTTTTGAGCCAGCTTGACTTTTGAGCCAGCTTGACCTGAGAACGGGTGCCTGACTGAGTACTCTAACCTGGGAACCCACAGCCAAAGGGGGGGCATTATAGGCTGAAGGGGAAGAAGTTTTTTGCAGCTACATTGGTTTGTTTCTCTAGCAGTAATGTTGGATCCAGTATAACCCCAAGGCTCTTAACTGAGTGTCAGCTGAACTCCATTGAAAGTAGGAAACATATTTCCGTTCAAGACCTCTGCCTTCCTAAGGATTACCTCTGCCTTTCCAGTGTTTAGTTTAAATTTATTCACTCTTAACACAACAGCGGGAAAACTCTATGTTTTCCCCTCGGATGACCGCAGCCCCGCCCCCGGTGCACCCGACGCGGCCGCGTCACTTCTGGGTAACGTGCTCGCGGCGTGCACGGGCTTCGTGCACATGTGCATGCTCCCGGAGCAATCCGGGAGTCCCCCGCTGTGGCTTACGGTAGGACTTGGCAACCCTAGTAATGAAGGAAAACACACCAACAAACGAACAGTAACATATCCCATGTCATCCCAATTGCAGGGAGGGAGGGTGGGTGCGAAAGCCATAGCGATCAGAGGCCTGGTGAAGAGAGGTTCCTGGCTATATAGGTGATGGGTGCACAGGTAAAGCCCACCAGCCTCACCTGCCCTTGCTGCCATTGCTGCCATTGCTGCCAACCCAGCCTCCAGCCTGACCTTGTAGCCATGTAGCCTCCCTGCCCCCCACAGAGTCCTGGGACTACAAAGTGGTGATGGGGTAAGTCATGGCTGCATCTCGTCATAAATAGCAGTTTGCACAATACATAAATTAAAGTCATCCTCATTTGGGAAACTTAAATACGGCAACCCTATATTTTAGCAGCTTCATCTGCTGCATAGGTTGTGTCCCTTCTTGGTGACCAGGGAAGTCATCACGCTTCCCTGTGTCACAGTAACTTCCACACTTCAGTATTATGAGTGATGCACGTTATGTGAGGCTACCCATGAAGGCAACTTGAACCAGTGGTGGATTAACCATTAAAGCCCTCAGGAAAAGTCCTGGGGGCCTCATAGCCTGGAGGGGCCACTTCAGCCCCAGGGTCACCCTTCACTAGGGTTTCCCTGGCCCAAAGGGAAGGGCTGGTGTGATCTACCTCTGCTGCAAGCCAGAGGTGCAAAGAAGGAGACATCTAGCCTGGCCTCATCCCACCCAGCATGGCAAAGGATGCACCCAGCCTATCCTTCACTGTGTGCCTGGCCCAGGCTCGCCAAGGCCAAGGACATGCCTGACTAGCCTCAGAGTGCTGAGGGATGTGCCTGTCTGGCCCAGCCTCAGAGCAGCAAGGGAAGCACCAGCCCAGCTTCATGGAGGTGAGGGTCACACCCACCAGCCTCACAGCAGCCAGCCTGTTAAGTAACACATCCACCCAGCCATACAGCTTGGCCAGACACTTCCTGCATGGGGCTGGCCGAGCAGCCTCTCCTTCCCTTCTTTAGAAAGAAGAGCCAAGGTGGGCTACGGTCAGGGCCCTTTTCCTCTCCTAATCTCTCTCTGATGTGGACATTTCAAACAGTGCAAAAGTTCTGCACCCCATCCCTACGTTTCCTCACTAAATTTTCATTTGCTTAATTTCCTTAAGACATTGACTTCTACTCCCAGCAGCGCGACACCACAGAACACTGCCTTCATTTCACCAGCAACTAAATGATTGTTAAATATGACAGGTGGCCAGAATGTTCGTATCAAGGTAGGAGGTTATATTCTTGGCTAGGCTGTGTGGTATATTTATTGTATACATATACATTACATATGGAACAGTCTGTGCCTCCCCTAGTATCTGTGTGATTTAGTTTGGTCCTATTGGGTGGAGCTCTTGTTTCAGTTTCCAGTTTTGTATGTTTGCTGAAGTTGTTGGTTGTTGCTGTTGTCTTCTTGCAAGTAAACGGCTGATGTTTTGAGCCAGCTTGACTTTTGAGCCAGCTTGACCTGAGCCAGCTTGACCCGTGTGCCTGACTGAGTACTCTAACCTGGAAACCCACAGCCAAAGGGGGGGCATTATAGGCTGAAGGGGAAGAAGTTTTTTGCAGCTACATTGGTTTGTTTCTCTAGCAGTAATGTTGGATCCAGTATAACCCCAAGGCTCTTAACTGAGTGTCAGCTGAACTCCATTGAAAGTAGGAAACATATTTCCGTTCAAGACCTCTGCCTTCCTAAGGATTACCTCTGCCTTTCCAGTGTTTAGTTTAAATTTATTCACTCTTAACACAACAGCCAGTCAGCGATTTACTGCATTACCAGGAGATTTGGACAAGTGTCTGTCTGTGTGTGTTGTCTGCATAATGCATGACAGCCAACACCCAAACTTTGAATGATTTCAACTAAGTGCTTTACATAAGAGATTGAAGAGCATGGATGATAGAATTGTGCCCTGTGGAACCCCAAAGGATAGGTCCTACACTGATAAGTGGTCTCCCGTGGCAATTCTGTGAGTCTGGTTGATGAGGAATGTTTTGAACCAGTCCAGTGTAATACCCCTGATGCCTATTTCTGCCTTCAAAAAGATGCCTATTTCTGCCTTCAAAAACACTGTATCAAAGGTGGCAGATAAATCCACTAGGAGCAACAAGGAGGCATGGCCTGGTTATTAAAAACAACAGTCTGGAGAGCTACACAACATATTATGATCTAATGTGCTCTAAACATTTCAACACAGAAATAATAGCAAGATTTGCTGGGAAACACTTCTGGTTTTTGCCAGAAGTGATGTCAGGTGCCAGTGCGATGCCCAGCATGCCCCCTATTCTCCCACACACACACTGGCCTTGGAAGTGCAATCGAGAACAGGGGCAAGTGGCAGTGTGAGACCTGGCCTGCCTAGCCCCAGGTCCTAAAGTGCATTAAAGGTAATAACCAGCCCCTCCAGTTGAACCTAGAAGCAAAAGCACTGGTGGAGTTGCTTTACAACCTCACACCATTTAGTAAATGGGTGGTCTCATTTACCCTACCTGAAGCTAATGAGTTGTCTTCTAACATGCACGTCGGTATTAACAAGAAAACAAACTTCAAAGAGGTGAACAAATTTTGACTCCAGTGGCACCCTTAAGACCAACAAAGTTTTATTCAATGTGTAAGCTTTCGTGTCTGAAGAAGTGCGCTTTGCACACTAAGGCTTAAAGGTAAAGGTTCCCTTGCTTGAAAGCCAGTCGAATCCAACTCTAGGGTTGCGGTGCTCATCTCCGTTTCAAAGCCGAAGAGCCAGCACTGCCCGAAGACATTTCCGTGGTCATGTGGCTGGCACGACTAAACACCAAGGCACACAGAATGCTGTTACCTTCCCACTGAAGTGGTACCTATTTATCTACTTGCAATTTCTTGCTTTCGAACTGCTAGGTTGGCAGGAGACACTAAAGCTTACACACTGAATTAAACTTAGTTAGTCTTAAAGATGCCACTGGACTCAAAATTTGTTCTGCTGCTTCAGAGCAACACGCTACCCACCTGAATTTTTCTTCACAGAGCTGTGGCAGTGATGGATGACCTTGTCTTCTCAAACTGACAAGGCATGAAAGTAGCAGATGAAGGGCAAACATGAAAAGGATGGATGTTTCAAAAGAGAGATGATGGATTGTGGATTCTGTTGCGAGCCCATCCAGAACATAAAGTACAGGGTTGCGGGGGGTACCGTATTTCTTAATGTAAAGTTCTAAATATTTAATTCTTTTGAGATACTTGTAAAGGATTGTTCCCAATGTTTCATTTGGCAAGTTTGTTCACCCATGCAGCCCAATTAACGTATGGGAGTAGAAGCAGAAAACCAAGAAGTACCGTCCATTCAGTGTACTTTGATACTTCCATTACCTTTGGGTTGCTCTTATTGTAAATATGAATAATGGCACCTTGGTATCAGTGATCATTTTTATGACCTTTCTATTGGTCTTTGTTGATCTTGCTCTGTATTTGGCAGAGTTTGGGTCGTTTATTATAAACAGCTGCTGACTTCTGCTGTAGAGGATTAAAGTAATGGAGAACCAGTCCCTCATGGTGACTAAATAGAACTTCCATATTCAGAGGCAGGAAATGCCAGAATACCTACACAGGGGGCAACACCAGTGAGAGACCTTAATTTCAGTGCCTTGTAGTTCTTCTAGGAGCATCTGGTGGGCCACTTTGTGAAGCAGAAAGCTGCTAGACTAAATGGACCTCTGATC
>NW_015170312.1:526704-539607 GCF_001447785.1 Gekko japonicus | reverse complement strand
TTTCATGTGCTGATAATGTTCATTTTGAACGACTAATAACAGATTGTAGGCCAATTCTGTTTTCTTCTGTGAAATATTAGTGGATATGTCTGAGATCTCCTAAGGACGATATTTTTTTCTCCCTTCACCACTGACTCATTCTCTTGTGGTCTAAAACTGTTGGATACAACCAGCAATACAGCACAGGGAGAGGTTGTGAGAGGACTTAGCGTAAAATATCAGGTTGAGTGCTGTGTTCTGTATTATTTAAAAGTATGGAAAAGGAAGGCAGCTTGCAGCCCGGAATGTGTTTTTATCACCATCAACACGCTAGGATTTGACTGTAATAATTAAAGGGCCTCCAACGGTAAAGATATTAACTGCTGCCTTTGTGCTAACAACTTTCCTCCTCACCATTGGTCTTTCTCAAGAACAGTAACATGTTGATTCAAGGCTGCAGCATATTGAATAAGAGCGTAGCTGACACAGTGTAAAAGCAACTCATTGATCATCCTGACACCTAAAAAAATAACTTTTGCTCTTTCATCTACCAATGAGAACCACAGCATTTGTTGCTCCGTCGTATTACAGCAAAACCACAGATGGAAAATGCGTGTGGCAGTTTTGTTTTAGGCATTGCATATAATCAACTTTTCTCCTTGGCACTTTTTAAATAATATATATGAAAAGCCATGAAAGAAAGCAGAACCGGGTAAGCTTCTGGAACAGAAAAATGTTGGTGGTAGATATCAGATTCACCTTTGTGTTCATGTAAACCCAGCCTTCCTGGCTCTGATAGAAACAGCTGTGACAGCAAAGCCCAGTTCTCATAGGAATATACAAAGAGCCATATTCTATGCTAGGAAGTCTTAGGAAAGGGGTTGAAAATAAAATAGCCAGATATTTACATCCTCTGGGATGAGCAAGAAACTCAGCAGTTGACTGGAGGGGGAGAAGTGAGCATCTGGGAGAGGCAAGCAGGCATTCTTAGTCATGTTTCCTCAGATGTAGACCACACCAAGCTCAATGGGACTTAAAGGTAAAGGTTCCCTTGCTCGAAAGCCAGTCGAGTCCGACTCTAGGGTTGCGGTGCTCATCTTCATTTCAAAGCTGAAGAGCCAGCGCTGTCCGAAGACATTTCCGTGGTCATGTGGCCAGCATGACTAAACACCAAGGTGCACGGAACGCTGTTACCTTCCCACTGAAGTGGTACCTATTTATCTACTTGCAATTTCTTGCCTTCGAACTGCTAGGTTGGCAGGAGCTAGAACTAGAGACGGGAGCTCACTCCATCATGTGGCACATTCGGGTCTCGAACTCCTGAACTACCGACCTTCCACAGCCCTGCTCCTTTCCCCACCAAGGGAGACTGAATAAGAGAAAGAGTAATTCCTCCTTGCTTCCAGATGTTAGTCCTGTGGGCTACCATGCTGTGGGGTTTTGTGGGATAAGGGTGTGAGGTCCCATGGGTGCTCTCTGTCCTAGGTCCACCTGAAACAGACCATGAACAATAGAGAAGTGCTGAATTTTAACTGGGAGCTAGTTCTGCTTACTTTCCTGAGTCACTGATATCCCAGCTGTGGAGCTGAACTTGTCAGGAACTGAACATCTCCAGCTTTTGGTCTCTGCAAACAGCAGCCTGAGTGGCAGAGCTGTGGAACACAGATATCTCCCAAAGGAACATGAACTTGTGTTTTGCATTTTGGTTTCTTGAGAAACCTAACAACTTCTGACAGCAATTCCAAGTGTAGCTTGCAGTAAATTACAGCTGGGAGGGATTCCCCCTCTGTGTGTGACTGCAATTCTAATGAGAGTGCAATCAATTCTGATAGCTTGCCTGATTTTTCAGAGTTTTCACAGTTCCAAGGACTGTTTGAGCCACACAGTTTATTTATTTATTTATTCAGCTTATATCCTGCTCCTTTCCCCACCAAGCAGGGCTCAGAGTGGCTTCCAACAGTTAAATATGCAATAAAATCAACATATAAAAAATTTTAAGATCCACATTTTTACAAGTTAAAAACCTAGCAGTCAATCTACTACATCAGATAGTACCATAATAATCCATCACAGGTGAGCACCTGGGGAGGCAGCCAGCACAGAGAAAGGGGGGGAGAGAAGGAGGGAGACCATCTGATCTCTCTAATCATCTCTGTCCTCAACCATATGCCCAGTGGAACATCTCAGTCTTACAGGCCCTGCATAACTGAACCAAGTCCCACAGGGCATGAGTCTCACTAGACAAAGAGTTCCACCAGGTTGGGCCAGAGCTGAAAAGGCCCCGGTCCTGGTCAAGGACAGCTGGACCGCTCTGTGGCCAGGGATTATCAATAGGTTGTTACTGGACAAGCATAATGCTCTCTGAGGTATATAGGGTGAGGACGTCCTATAGATACAGTGGTCCCAGACCATTTAGAGCTTTAAAGGTAAGTACCAGAACCTTGAATCTGATTTGGTACTCAATCTGGAGCCAATGCAGTTGATAGAGCACAGGTTGTATATGTGCTCTCAAAGAGGTCCCAGTACGGACCAGTTGAAGTTTCCAGAGCAAGTTCAAGGGCAGCCCTGCATACAGTGAGTTACAGTCGTCTAATCTAGAGGTGACCGTTGCATGGATCACAGTGGCCAGGTCAGCATGGGACAGGTAAGGAGTCAGTTGCTGGGCTTGGCGAAGATGGAAGAATGTCTTCCTGGCCATATGTGTCACCTGAGCCTCCAACAAAAGAGAGGCATCTAGGATCACACTCAAACTTGTGATGGAGGGAGCTGGTACTAGCTGTACTCCGACAAGAGTGGGAAGTTGAATTCCCCAGCCTCTTCCCCCCCCCCGCCCCCCCCCCCCCCCCCCGGCTTAGCCACAGGACCTCCGTCTTTGATGGGTTCAGCTTCAGACAGCTCTGCTTTAACCATCCCACCACAGCCTCCAAACAACTAGCCAGATCTTCTGGGATGTTATCTGGCTGGCTGTCCATTAACAGATACAGCTGGGTGTCATCTGCATATTGATGACACCCTAGCCTGAAACTCCTGACTAACTGGGCAAGAGGGCACATATGGATATTAAACAGCACTGGGGAGACAATCACCCCTGAGGGACTCCACACACCAATGAGTGCCCCAATGAGACCCTCTCCCCTAGCACCACCCTCCATCCCTGCCCTTGGAGAAATTAGCACAATGATTGAAGGACTGTCCCACATAATCCAATGACAGCGAGGTGCTTGTTCAACAAATCATGGTTGACCATGTCAAAAGCTGCTGAGAGATCTAACAACAGCAGCAGCAGAACTGCCCTGATCCAGTTGCCTATGGAGGTCATTGGTAAGGGCGACCACCACTGCCTCTGTCCCATGGCTAGGTCGAAAGCTGGACTGGAATGGGTCCGAGGCTGATGTGTCCTCCAGGAAAGCTTGCAGTTGTTCTGCCACTGTACCCAGGAATGGGACATTCAAAACTGGTTGCTCAACCATCGTACCCAGGAATGGGACATTCAAAACTGGGTGGTAGTTGGACAGACCAAAGGGATCTAGTGATGGTTTTTTCAACAGCAACCTCACCACCACCTTCTTCAACATTCCCAGGAAGACCCTTGAACTCAGAGACAGATTGAGAACATATTCCAGGGAGGTTCGTACACTCTTCATGCTGGCTGTAACCAGCCAGGAACAGCATGGATCAAGGGGGCAAGTGGTGGATTTAACAGCTGACAGGACCCCATGGACATCAGCCTGAACAAGCCACCTGAATTTATCTAATACTGAGCCTGATGACAGCCAAGGGGGCCTCTAGTTCACTCACAGTATCAACATTGGCAGGGAGGTCAACTGTTATACTGTATGGGATAAAAAAAGCTGAGATGGCTGAACAGACTTCACATTTTTAACTGTTATACTGTATGGGATAAAAAGGCTGAGATGGCTGAACAGACTTCACATTTTGCTTGTTTATGGAGGTCAGCATGACATTCCACATCAATCTCATTTCAAGGTGATCACAGGATTACAGTTCAGCCTTTGTGCTAGACAATGAACACTGAAATCATAAATGATCTAGCATCTGTAGTGATTAGTAAGGTGGCCAGATCTATGGATGAGACCATATAATTCATGATAGTGTTATTTCAAGCACACTGTGAAGAACTTGGAAAGAATGGCCTTCACTGGGTGAATAACATCAAAATGGGAGAGAAGATTCAATCTGTGACAAGTGATGCATCTTGGTACCAAAAGTTATAAACTCATTGAACATATCAACTCAGTAAGAAGCAATTTTCACATCAAGAATTAATAGGAAAGAAAAGATCAGAATCATATAATGTACATGTTCACAGACTGTACCACTTCATACTAGGGGTGCACACTGGAAAACCTACCATTTCAATTCCATATCATAATTTAAGAAAGGAAGGCTGCAGAGGAAATTCTTGCAAATGTTGACGTATCATGAAGATTCATCAGTCTTTATTTCTGTTTTCATTAAGATCAGATTGGATGTCTCCCCACTGTTTTCCATGGCAGGTTTTCCTAAGCAGACATTTTTTCACCAAATGATATCATCAGTACACCATGTCTTCTAAAGATTCCCTAAGTTTCAAGTGAACTGGGCAAAATGGCCTTTACAGGCCTTTAACAAAGGTGTCCCGAGCTATCCTCTCTGCATAGTAGAGCAAGGCACAAAAATTGCCACCAGTTTTCTAGAACAACTTTGTTCTTTTAGCCAAACATCATAAGTGTGAGTAAAAGTAGTCCTTCTCAAGTGTCTGAATAGTGCGGTGCCCACCTGTTCTACCAAGGAAAGGAAATCTACCTATCCAAACCTAACTACTGAAAACTGCTATGTTACCCCGAATCTCTAATTAAGCTGCCTCCTCAGAATCACAAAAAGTAAAGGCAGCAGATCGAAACAAAACAAATGTTAAACTGCACAGAATGCAAAACAGCAACAAAGACAATACCTCTTCTGAACCCCCCTCCCGAGATCTAATGTTGTCCCCCTACTAACCTTCCCCCAAGGGAAAAAGATGGAGAAAAGATTAGCTAATAGCAATAGTAAATTAATCAGACCACATCTGTCAAGAAGCCCCGTCCAGGTAGGATCCAGCCAGCAACGTGTTAGACATCTCTTCCAAGATGAAAGTGCAGCAAGTGCACCACACATGGCACCAAATGGCCAGCATAATAGCTGCAATTTAAAATTTCCCTCCTGTAATGTATCCAGTCCAGACAAGTCCAAAGACAAACGCAGAGCTTCAGTCCAAGAGACAATGAACTATGCGGATCCTAGCCCTCTCCAATCAGGGGGCTAGGTTCCCGGCCGAGAGTCCCATAGGGATAAATAACCTATGGGGAAGTAGGGGTGTGTTTTGGGTGGCGGTTTCTTGGGGGATGCAAGCCGGCCAAAGTCATCTTGTTCCGGATAGAATAAAGTACACTTTTCTGAAATCACTCTCCGGTTGCGTACTTTTCACCTCCCCTCCAAGAAATACTATGTGATTGGCCAAGGCAACTCACCTGATTGATTGCACTGCTAAGGCTGGATTGGAGAAATGGTGTTTCTTGAGAACGGGCATGTTAAGAACTTACAAAACTAACCTTTCTGTTGTTCTTTGAGTATACACCATTTTTTAAAAAACACCATAGGTTGGATAGTGTCAAAAGTTGATTTGCGATGTGATGTACAGTCACCAACAGCTGCATCACCTGAGCCTGCTGATGAAAACAGATCGGATTGCGCAAGGGATAAAGGCATCCAGCTTCTACATGGAGATGAGAAGGACAGCAAGATTCAGATGGGAATAGCTTTCCTGGTTAACGACTTGCTGCCTTTAAGTGCTGGAAGCAACAGACACAATTCACCAGGTCCAAGGCTGGTTCACATAGCCTCACTTTACCCCCACCCGCTTTGTTTAACTAGGTCAGCAAATATTGTGCTTGTTTCATTCTATTGGGGGGGGGAGTTTTGCAATCTGTGCACTGTAGGACGACAGACCTGTGCCCCCAGAGTTTCCTTAGACTGATGATTCGTTGTCTTTACAGTGAGGATAATTTATTAATAGTTGTTTGTGAGAAAGCAAGCATCGAGGCTTCTAGGAAGGAAGTGCTAATTAGCGCCAAACCCACTGGCAGCTTGCAAACAGAACTGTAGCACACAGTGATGCTGGCCCTCCCACAGGGGCAAATGACTTACTTAATTGCTTCAGCGCTCTGTGGTCCACCGTCCACCCCAGATCTGCTGAAAGAGAAATGTTTCCAATAGCAATTTACAAATACAGCTTAGTTATTAAAATGCTGTCCTTTTTTGGCTTATCAACAACTGCTCCAAGACTAATGGTCTTTCTAAGACTGTGCTGGCATGGATATCCATACCAACATTCTTGATCAGATGCCTTAAATGTATGGATGTCTTTAGTTCCCAGCTATGAATGTGTTCTAAATGTGCTTAAAGATTGGTGTGTATGAGGCCAGGGTACACAGTTATTGCACTGAAACTCATATGTATCAGTACTGACTGTACTGATATGTACCGATACAAATAATTATTGTTTTATTTTGTACTCTTCTGTTCTCAAGCTGCAGGATACTCAGAGAAGCCTTTTACAGACAGTTTCCTGGGGAGAAGAGGATAATGGGGATGCAAACAGCCTTAGTAATAAACTATTTATAAATTTACGCATATGTATGATTTTTATAGACCCAGACGAATACAGAGGAGAGTGCAAGGCAAAGTGTGATTTCATTAGAATAAGCTGTAATGCAAACAATTATGTTGGGTAATGCCTACCAGAGTATTTCATGGCTGTCTGACAAGGACTGCTGAGTGGAGGGTGAGATTCTGAGCCTCAGGTAAAACCTGGGTTGGAATTGGTCCACATCCCAGGCTGCAATCCTATGCTAATTTCCCTGGGGTTAAGCTCCATAGATCAATTTTACTGCTGATATTTTTGCTGGGTTTACTATTATTGTTGTTGTTGTTGTTGTTGTTGTTGTTATTCAAGTTTATAGATTATTTTACTGAGATTGGATTTTATTCTGGGTTTTGCCCTGGGTTCCCTTTGAGCTAGGAGGGCAGGATAGAAATCAACCAAACAAATAGTCTGAGTGAACATATATGGGATTGTACTGTAGAACAACTGGAAAGCAATGAGTGGCTTTCTAAGAGCTACACTAGATAACACATGTAACACAAGTCCAGGAACTAAGGTTCCAGAGGGCCAGATTTGGCTTGCAAGTATGGTGTGGGGGGCAGGGAGAGGAGCTTCAGCCTTCTGTCCCATTCCATTTTCCCAAGCAAAACTGCCACGGGGAGCACTGTTGGCCTCATTGTGGGACACCGCATGCTACAGTCAGTACATGAATAATGGTTGATCAACATAGGCTGGGAAATTAGGCTAGCAAGTACCCTGAGACATCTAAAGATAGGGGAAGCGCCTAAACCATTTACTGATGACTGCATAGTGTCAGAGGGTTGGTAACAGTAAGTTCCTCGGTACCATGCATCAGCACTTGAACATTTGTACTGAATGGTATGAGGGAATGGGATTGATGGGCCGGTGAAAAGCCAGGTGTGGCCTGTGGGTTGCCTAAACACTGGCAAAATCAATATAGTCTCTTCGTGAACCCACACATTGTGCAGAATGAGCTTAATTATATGAGCTTTTAGATGGTAATTAAAAACCCTAGCATAAGCCATGTGTTTTGTCTGATGTCTTCATGAGTCTGGTGATCACATCAGTATTGTGCTCTAAATGCTAAATGCAGTGAAAAGGTGCATTTGTAACAGTGGCTTTGTACTATGGCTTAAGTAAACCCAAGTATTAGATTTTCCATGTGGTTCTCTTGTACCATACTACTAAGAAGGTTGAAAAGACTGACAGTGTTTTGCACAGACTTGGTCATCTATTGTACGATGTGAAAATGTGTTGAATTGGATTCATCACTGCTGTCATAAGGTTACCATAAACGGGGATGATCAACATTAATTGTGTGTGCTGTTATCCCTTTCTTTTTTGTTCTTTAGCTTTACAAGTGATGTAGAAAAACATAATTTATGTCAGAAAGTGACTGACAGGATATAGACACCTTACCGCAGTGGGTGTGATGCCCAGTCATTACTGTGAAGCATGACTCAGTGTATGTATCTACACTTATGTCCATTTTCTACCAGTTTTCAATTCCCAGGATTTCTCTAAAGCAACCTGTAGTTTAATGAGGGTTATGGGAACTCTGTGATACAACCAGGACTTGTGAGGAACTGGTCCTTGCTTCCTCTCATATAGTTTGTCCTACTGCTGCTGCTTCATCATTTCTCCTCTCTATCTACCATTGCTACTGCCTTCTTGCTCCCACCACTCCATTCTTCCAAAACCACTCTCTCCTCCCTCCTCATGCCATGATGCCAGTCCCTGTGACATCTACTGATCAGGTGATATGGGGCTGGATTTGGAGGAGAAAGTGTGTCAGACTGAGCCAAGAATGGGAATGTGTGGAACATGCTTTCTGCTTAGCACTCCCTTATCATCTGTCCCACTGTGGCAAGAGGTGCAGGGCTTGCAGCAGGAAGTACACAAATGCTTCTGACAGTCTTTGAAAATGTCTAATGGAGTTGCCCAAGACACCTTCAAACTGAATAGGTGCAGTGTCTGTCAAACTGGTGCCAAACACAGAACATACAAAGGAAATTAGATTCATGGAGGAGTGGTCCACCAACAACTACTAGCCATGGTGACTGACATGAGACTCCACATTCAGAGGCGGCATCAGAAGAAGGTTTTGGCTTCTATGCCCTTTTTGTTGCCCCTCCAGGGCAACTGGTTGGCAACTGTGTGAAACAGACTCCTGGACTAGATGGACCTCTTGTCTGATCCAGCAGGGATCTTCTTAAATTCTTCTACTGTCACACAATCACTGCAAAACACAGTCTGGCTTGTACACATCTCCCTCCAGTCTCTGTGAGTCTCAAGCCATTGTCATAACTGAGCTTAAAAATACAAATTATCACTAACAGTCCATGGTAAAGATAATGTAGCTGTTTTGAAAATGAATACACGTACATAAGAAATCTTATCTAATGAATTATTTATGTTTCTGAGTTTGTTCATTCCCCAAAATTGCCAGGGGAGTTTTGTCAGAGGAGTTGGGGATTATTTTGAGTGTAGTTTTCCCTGAACCAGACAGGATTTTAGTGCAGAATTTAGAGACATAAGGGAGATGCATAAAACTACAAAGAGAGCTGTGGTTCAGTGGCAGGATATTTGATGCAGGGTTCCTAGTTCAGTTCATGTCATCTCCAGTGAAACGATCTTTGCCTTTGATCAGGGAGCTTCTACTAGTCTGAGTAGGCAATACCAAGCAAGGTGTTTCAATCTATTGTATCTCTCTATAATATAATTCTGTTTGGTCATAGACTCTCCTGAACATTCCACACATTGCCAAAATCAGTTGGCTCAATGATCTGTCACTCAGAACTTGTCCCTAGCCACTGGCTGTGTTGCCTGAGTCCCGCCTAGCTGCCACTCAAGAGTACTTGCGTGCCATTGGCCGGGTGCTGGGTTTGCACCTCTTCCCTGCCCATTCCTTCAGCCTCTGTGCCCTGTCAGAATTTCTGGCCGATGGCTTTCCTCTCTTGATGAAGACGGTTGCCTCCTGTGTGGGACTAATTTTTTTCCCTCAGTAGTTGTTGGTAGGTGTAATGAAATGGCAGTTACCTGTGTCTGTAAGATGGCTGCCATCTGTGTTTAAAATGTTACCCCAGAAGGCTTAATTGAGCTGTAGTTCCAGAGAGGGGCCTGCAGGAGTATCACTCACTGGGTTGAATGGGGCTTCCTCATCTGCCAGCCTACAGTTCTCAGCTGCAGCAAGGCCAAAAAGTGCGGGAAAAGAGGGACCGTCCCAAGGGGCAGGCCAGCATCAATATAGAGTCCAGCTAGGCCACAAGCTAGAGACGTGGGGGAACACTGGGAGGCAGCAGAAATTCAGCAACTCCACAATCAACTGGACTGGGGAATGAATAGAAGTTTCCCTGCTCTCTTGGGTAAGAGAGAGAGAGGCTGAAGCAGACTCAGTAAAGAGGATTGCGTTTAACCCCTGTTGATTTATGCCATGTTGGTTCATAGTGTATGCTTAGTCCTAGAGTTGTGCCTTATTTATTCAGTGTTTGTGTGCTCCATAATTGTGTAAATAGTTAAATAAATTATTTTATTTGGGCTAATAATCTGTGTTGTGCTCTGACCACATAATCCCCCCGCTCTGCACAATACCAAAGGGAAGGGGTAGCCCAGGGAAGCAAGGAAAGGCCAGACCCTGGGGTTGCCAACTTTCCAGGGATCCCCCAAAGACTGGGGATTCCATATCCAAATAGGGAGATTCGGCCAGAGGGGTCTCACTAAAAGGGCAGTGACAATTCAGTGAGTCATGGCAGCAAAAAGGAGTGAGATACGCCCATGGGATGAGGGTGGGAGGCGAATAGCTGAGTTGTAAACTGGAGCCCGTTTTGCTATAGGAGGCAGCCAAGTTTGGTTCAGACAAAGGAAGGAAACCCTTTGCAGGTCTTAGTGAGGAACTCATTGGGGCCAGTCCTCACTAGGATTGCCAGCTCCAGGTAGGGAGATTCCTGGAGATTTTCTGGTATAGTCTCTGGAAACCAGGGTTTGGGGAGGGGAGAGGCCTCAGCTGAACAGAATGTCATAAAGCCCACCTTCCAAAGCAGTTATTTTCTCGGGAGGGGGGGTGGAGATCTGTTGTCTGGAGCTCAGTTGTGATACCTGGTGATCTTCAGGCTCCCCCTGGAGGTTGGCTACCCTAGACATCACAGTCAGTGCTTCAGAGCAGGGTTTGCTAGATCCAGGTTCTTGCTGTAGAAGCTGAGTGGGTCATTTTGGACCAGTCACAGATTTTCAGCCTAACGTACCTCACAGGGTTGTTGTGCAAATCAAAAGGCAGAGAGGAGAATGATGTAAGCTGCTTTGGTCCCCACTGCAGAGAAAGACTATTTTTCCTCCTGGGAAACCATTGTTGCCAGTCTCCAGGTGAGAGCTGGAGATCACTCAGAATTATAACTGCTCTCCAGATGGCAGAGATAAGTTCCCCTGGATAACAGTAGGTTGATGGTTAGCTCTCAGCAGGGTATAATGACACAGAGTCCACCCTCCAAACCAGCCATTTTCTCCTGAGTAATAATTGTTAACAATCTCCAGGTGAGGGCTGGAGATCACTCAAAATTAGAACTGCTCTTCAGGTAGCAGATATCAGTTCCACTGGAGAAAATGGTGGACTCTGTGTCATTATACCCTGCTGAGGTCGCCACAGCAAATTGACGCTGAGTGTCCAAGGCTTTGGCACTCTCCCAGAGCCTCTTTCTAGAGCTCATTGTATTTTTTCCACAACGGGCCTTATTCCTAGTGTCAATATAAAACTGATTCATGTGTTTTAGTCTTTAAGAATCCACAAGGCACCTTTTCTATATAAAAAGATACAGTTCCTAAAACACACACTAGGCGGTACTCAAATGTATCAAAAAGAGTTTCCATTTCAACATGGCTTAGATCAATGTTGCAAAATCTTTACAGTTGGATGCTTAGGGTAACATAATGATCCAGGGCAAGCAAAATTCTTGCTTCACTTGCATCTCTTAGTTTGAAAAATATCTTTCTGAATGCCAGCTTTCACAATGTTACTGCTGGTTGTGACATGTATTGCTTTGAAAACATAATTGGCAATTTAATTACTGCTCAAACATCTCACCTGTTTTAACAGACTAAACCCCAGAGAAACATTGAAGTGTCTAGATCAGGGGTCCCCAACCCTCTGGCACATGGGGGCTGCATTAGAATGCTCAATGCCTAAAGAGGGTCACATCTTAAATAAAAGTGTAACTATTTAGATCAAAAGTAAACATTCAGAGGTCAATAAAGAAATCTTAAGTTGAACACAATCCATTTTGGAGAAATATTTTACCATGGAATCCTTTTACCTAGTCAGTGTGATTTTGGTGGCTGTTTTCTGTTAGCCAAGGCATTAATGTCCAAGTCAAGGCTTGTGTCATGTTAAAATGTCATGTAAATTCTTGACCTACATGCAGATTTCACAATTTTCATCTTGGGAGAATTTTGTTCACTCATGTATGTGGTGCCAAAGACTGCCTGCAGCAGATTTCTTTAGGTTGATAAAAAATATCAGGTAGACAAGAATAGAAATCTGTTCCACATGTGTTTTACTTCCTTCTAGTGGTCAATTTATGTCCAGCAGAAAAACCTGCAGTTTAAATCTGCAGGGAGATATGCCTGACATAAACGGATGTAATCTCAAATCGACCACTACAGAGAACAAAACATGTATAAAACAGGGGAACCCCCCCCAAAAAACACAACATTACAAGCTAAAAAATGACAATGCAGAAAAGCCCATCATATATTCTAATAGCCAACAGAGGGCGCCGTGCGGATACTTAGTCCGAGGAAAAGGAAGCTTGCTCTGCCTCAGAAGCTGCTCCTATTTGCTCAGTACATTTCCTGTATTTGCACAAAAATGCAAAAACTAAGAAAATCGCTCCAGGGATGGCTGAATTCCCCCCAAAACCCTTTGAAATGGGCTCTGCAGGGATCTGCTTCAGACACCAACTGTGAGAGAGAGGTTAGAACGTTCAGGGCGGCGGGGGAGAGGCTTCTAACCAGCTCTGTGAGTCAAAGGGTATGGGGGAAGGGCCCTTTTCCATGCCTCCTTTGGCTTTTCAGGGAGGGAGGGAGCCTTGGGGCCTGGCCTGGGGAGTCCCTAGAGGTTTTGAGGTGGGATTGGGGAAGGGAGAGGCCTCAGCTGGGTATAATGCCACAGAGTCCACCTTCTAAAGCAGTCATTTTCTCCAGGGAGACAGATCTCTGCTGCCTTGAGTTCAGTTGTAAGTCTGGGGGGGGGGAGTTCCTTCAGGCCCCAC
>NW_015170312.1:516859-526639 GCF_001447785.1 Gekko japonicus | reverse complement strand
AGCTGCTTTGGTCCCCACTGTGGAGAAAGACTGTAATTTTTCTAGGTAGAGGCTGTGGGGGAGGGGTGTGGAGATGGAAAGTTGCAGATAGAGAGACAGATAAAGGTAGGTTGGCTGTTGGGTGGGAAGGAAATTTTGTTGCCAAGTTGGGAAATTCTTGGACATTTGTGGGGTGGAGCCTGGGGAGGGTGGGATTTGAGGAGGGGAGGAACTACAGATCAGTATAATGCCATAGACTTCACCCTCCAAACCATACATGGAGGAGAGAGGGAGAGAAAGAAAGGGGGGCAGAAGGGATAAAGAGTGTGAGAGAGGTAGAGGGAGACAGGAGGAAGCAAAGATGTGAGGAATAGGATAACCATTCTGCAAGTTTCTTGCGGGTCTCCACTTGTCTATATATATAATAGCCAAGTTGCCCCCTCCATGCGGATATCTAAATCCGCACATCGGGGCACTTGGGGGGCAGAGAGATTTCCCTGCACATTTGGAGCAGTCCCCAGGTGTGCAGAAAAATCTAAAAAATTGAAAAAACTATACAGGGTATACTGCAATCCCCCCAAAATAAAAGTGTGTTCCCTGAGCATGTGCAGAGAACACCCTGGCAACTGCCTCGCTGCTGCCGCTTTTGGAGGGGGAGATGACTTGGTGGGCCAGTAGGTGTGAGCCGCTCAGGCCTCACCGCTGCCAGAGGGGAGGAGGGAGAAGGCTTGGCGGGCCTCAGGCCTCGCCACCACCGGGGAGAGGGAGAAGCCTTGGTGGGCCTCGCCACTGCCAGTGTTGGGGGAGGGAGGAGAAGGCTTGGCAGGCCACGCCACCACTGGTGTTGGAGGAGAGGAGAGAAGGCTTGGCAGGCCTCGCCGCCACCAGTGTTGGGGGAGGGGGAGGAGGGAGATGGCTTGGCCACTGCCAGGGAGAGGGAGGAGGGAGAAGGCCTGATGGGTCCTCCTGGTGGGCTCACCTGCTGCTGCTTCCTCCTCCTGCAGAGCTCCTCCTGCTTCTGAAGGCCAGGAGCTGTGGGGAATACTCCCCCCCCACAAGTATCGTGGGTCCTCCTTCTTGTGGCTTTCTATTTCCTTAGGTACTTCTAATATGTCATTCCAGTGTATCTCTCTTCCAAGTATCTATGTATGACTCCCAAGGGTTTGAGCCTACTTTACATTTCTGAAACTTGCAAGCAAATACAGAATCAGAAATTTGTGTAACAATGAAGCTTTATTATACACAGAGCTATTTACATGACTGTCCAGCAATATGTGTTCTGTGCAGAAAGAACATACACCTTACCAAACCTTACCAAACCTCCTCTACTGTACAAATGAGCACATGCATTCAGCTTTGCAGCACTTGCTGTACAGAGGATTAAATTAAACCAGAAAACAGGACCCACAAATTAAGTCTCTTTCTATGCCATGTCCCAGATAGGGCAGGCCCCAAGGTCAATAGGTATAAATTAACAGGATGAATGGTGTAAAACTGTACATTTCAGTTGATTCAAGGTTTTGAAATTCCCTCTGAATTCAAGAGCATAAAGATGTTTCTTAGAGAAAGAACAAGTTAGAAAATCATTAATTTGAACCTTCTCTATTTTCCAAGTGGTATTTGCTAAATAATATACCAACTGCCTTCTGATTCCATTCAAAATATACAAGCTCTCTCTCTCTCTCTCTCTCTCTCTCACACACACACACACACACACACACACACACAACTCTGTAGAGAAGCATTTGTAACTTGAGAAATGTATTCTCTTTTTATGGTAATAATTGTTACTACCACTTAATATTTGTATAGTACTTTCAAGTGTCACAAGCACTTTGCATGTATTATCATATTGTAATCCTTACAATAACCCCATTAAGTAGGCAAATATTAACCCCATAATGCAGATAGCAGGGCTGATGCTAAGAGAGAGCTCCTTGGAGGAAGGGCAGAATAAAAACATACCAGGCTTCTACATGGAGAGTAGCTTCTTTGCAGCTACTTAGTGTGCTCATGGCAGTAGTGAGATTCAAAGCAGGGGCTTCCTGAGCTGTAGCTCAGTTTCTTAGGCAGTATGTTATACAATGCATCATTACACAGAGTGTCATTAACATGGACGGAAGACCCACAACCACACTTGAGAAATGTTCATACTTTCACCCTTCCAAGTCATAATGGTTCAAGTTGTGGCACAATGTCATAGGGTTAGCTGTCTACAATTTATTCCATCATATAAGTACATCACATAATTTTTTATGGAGTCAGATGCATACTTCAGCAGTGGGAGTGCAGTTCTTGATAACAGCAACATAGCTGCCAGTCTGTGTTGCACTCTCCGTCCTTAGCTAGATGTCAACTATCTATCTGACTGTCTTCTCAACAAAGGCTCCAAGGTAGCTCACATTTGGCCATCTGACACAATAATGTTATCACACCCTGTCCAGCATTTCTAGTTTTCAAAGGTTAAAATTAATTATGTGTCACAAAAGTCAGTATTACAGTGACATATTTTAGGTAAATTGTTTCACCCCAAGAAACAGTGTCTTTGAATAAACATTACATTACATTGTTGTCTGTTTCTAATACCTCTCCCTCAGCATGCAACATTGGCTCCATTATCTGAGGAGGAAATATGTAACTCAACAGGAAATGGCCTAACAGGGTGTGGATACTGCCAGGTTTCCTGAGAATGGCATTTTTAAAAAACTATATATTAATAAAATCCTTCCTGATTCCATATTTTCTAATACAACACATCATATTAAAATGAATTGAAAGGTTCTAAATCCTTCAGAACACCTGCTCCTAAACCATACCTTAAGCATCACTGAATAAAGTATGGCCATGCAATATTTAACTTGCAATGCTGTTGGGTATTCCCTTCATCATATACTTTGTTAAACTTTCCAGGAGATTTAATGGCACTTTCATCAAAAGGGTTCTCCCATAAGAAAGTAATCTTCCCACTTTTTATTCCAGTGAGGAATAATTTGATTGCCCCACGCCAACAATATGGAGAATGGGAACTCAGAGATAAGCCAAAATTTCCCTTTTATCCTATGGTGCTAGGAGAATGCTGGCTTCAGTCTTTGTGTGTAGAAAAAAAGTACAGCCCCAGGGGAAGGACTTTAAACTGAGCTACCATTTAAACCAGTGGTGTCAAACACATGGCCCGCAGGCCAGCCTGCCTAAGGCTTTAATCCAGCCCACGAGGAAGTGGGCTGCTCATGCCTTGGCTCTGCCAGGTGCAACTGGCTCCACCTCCCCCTTGCCTCCTCCATGCTTTCCCTCGCTGCAGTGGATGTGTCTTTCTATTATTATTTTTTTGCTGGGCTCCTTCTGCTTTGGCTCTCCTGGGTGCAACTGGCTCCTCCTCCCCCTCACTTTCCCTTGCCACAGTGGGTATGTGTGTTTCCAGTTTTTTGGGGGGTGGGCTGGGCTCCAGTTCTGGTTCTGCTGGGTACAACTGGCTCTGCCTCCCCCTCCCCTTCTCTTTGCTTTCCTTTGCTACAGTGGGTGTGTTTTCTATTTTTTTCCCCTGGCTTGGCTCTCCCAGGTGCAACTGACTCTGCCTCCCCCTCGCTTCCTCCCTGCTTTGCGTTGCTACAGTTGGATGTGTTTCTATCTATTGATTGATTGATTGATTGCCAGGCTCCTCCTGTTTTGACTATGCTGGGAGCAACTGGCTCTGCCTCCTTCTTGCCTCCTCTGTGCTTTTTCTTGCTACAGTGGATGTGTTGTTCTATATATTTTTTTTCTTGCTGGGCTCCTGCCTTGGCTCTTCTTGGTGCAACTAGTTCTGCCTCCCCCTTGCTTCCTCCCTGCTTCACCTTGCTACAATGGGTATGTGTGATTCCAGGGCTATTTTGGGGCAGGAACGCACAGGAACAGAGTTCCGGCTGGCTCCCAAGTTGACCACGCCCAGCAGGAACTCATTAGCATAATAGCCACACCCAAGAGCAGGAACTCATTAGGATTGGCTACATTAGGGGTGTGTGGCCTAACATGCAAAGGAGTTCCTGCTACAAAAAAGCCCTGGGTTTTGACAACAAACAAGGTGAACAGAATAAGGAGCAAAGGTGGGTGTGGCTGGATGACCACACTTCTGGTAACATGGGGGTGCGGCCTAATGTGGTAATGAGCTGTGCTGTCAGGGATGTGGACTAATATGCTAATGAGTTCCTGCTGTTGGGTGTGGCCTATTATGCTAATGAGTTCCTGCTGGGCTTTTTCTACAAAAAGAGCCCTGCGTGTTTTGATTTAATTTTTTTGCTGGGTTCCTTCTCCTTTGGCTCTCCCTGGGTGCCGCTGGATCCTCCTCCCCCTCACTTCCTCCCTGCTTTGCCTTGCTACAGTAGGTAGGTGTGTTTCCTCTTCTTCTGCTCCTTCTGCATTGGGTCTCCTGGGTGCAACTGACTCCGCCTCCCCCTCACCTCCTCCATGCTTCACCTTACTACAGTGGGTATGTGTGCTTCTATTACTTTTTTTTTTGCTGGGCTTGTTTGTGTTTTTAGATTGGGGGAGAAGGGTTGTGGCTTAGTTGAAGAACCGCTGCTTAGCATGCAGAGAGTTCCAGTTTCTATCCCTGGCAAGTTTCTATCCCTGGCACCCCCAGTTAAAAGGACCAGGCTGTGACTTATGAGAAAGACTTCAGCCTGAGACCCTGGAGAGCCACTGCCACTCTAAGGAAGCTAGGGTGTGAAATAGCTCACAATGCCCAGGCATTTCATGTTTTCTCCTGGGCCATAGGCTCAGAGCATTGACCATGAGAACGGGCTAGTTTTCTCCCCACTCCAGGCAGCACAGGGATATCAACCCAGTGCTGCACTGCTGGCTCTCCAGTCTGCCTCTGTGGGTTTTCCTCTTCACCTGGGGCCTTGCAGTAACAGCACACCATCTTGATGCTTACCAGCAGCACACCAACTTGATGTTTACCCACAAATTGGTAAAATATCTTTAATTGTGTTTCTCTGTGTCCTTTATAACGTTTATATCTCCACTACCTGGCATTACTTTTTATGACACGCACAGCCTGACCCGACAAAGTCCCTTTTATGTCATATCCAGCCCTCATAACAAATGAGTTCGATACCCCTGACAAAGAGAACTCTGCAGGGGAAAGCTGCATCAACTGAAGAGCATGCGTCAGTCCCATAGCAATTAGTGGAGAAATGCCACTTTTATAGACTGTCTTAGTCGAAGAATGACTTCCACAAATTACAGAAATAGTAGCCTCTTGTAATAAATGCGCTATAGTACCCTATTTTTTCGCCTCCCAGTTTGACATGCTGCATGAATACAGTCCCTCAGCTAAATCCCAGTCCTTGGAAACCATATCACCAAAAATAGCTTCTAGAGGATATGAACGGGGGTTTCATCCTGTTCTTGGTTGTAATGATATAGGAGTAACAAGGAATCCTTAGACCTGCATTGTCCCACAACTCCTCCTTTGGTCATACAAATTCACACCACTTTGTACCGAGACTAGACATATACCTCCTTGTTAACAGAGAGAATGTTTTTGTTCTGGTACCGTACAGGCAGAAGTCATGACCAGACACTCTTGAGATATTCTGTCTGATGTGTAAACAGCCTTGAGTTGATGGAGCTAGGAATGACCCTCTGTCAGTCCCTATAATTCAAATAAAGCAAGCAGTCATTCTGTGTTTCAGCCTGGTCAATGAAGAGTGGGACAAATATAGGACTCCAATGAAGAGTGGGACAAATGAAGAGTGGGACAAATATAGGACTCCCACTTTTCCCTTTGAAGGTTTAGCTGTGTGCAGCTGACACTCCCACTTACCCTTTTATATAGAATGGGATTAACTGGTTGCCTTGAAGGCCTCCTAGGTGTTTTTGAATGTTAAAAGGTCATCCCTAAAACAGGTTCACCATTGTCTGGAGTGGCAAGGTAGATTGTGGAAGGGCTGCCCTTCATGGTGAGCTGCATCAGCCATACCCAACTTGCTGGCTTAGTGTCATGTGAGGATGGTAAGACTTGACATTTCTCAACACAATTGATGTGCAAGTTAAATAAGGCTGCTAGTAGCACTGGACAATTTTGGAGCCATGGTGGCATTGTCTGAAATGGAAAGACGGTGGATTGCCTTTGTTTCAAGTTCAACACAGTTGTTGCAGATCAGCTATTTTGAATAAGTTAATAAGCCCTATTTTAACCCAAGAATCGGTATCATGTGATTTTTTGGGGGGAGGGGAGCTGCTGTTACAAAGCTGCAATATTAATATGTGGACTTCTGGCTATGGGCACTAAATGTGGCCTAGTCATTGTGAAGAGATAGATGTCATGGAGGATAGGAGATCTGAACCCAAAAAATACCAGGGTTTGGGGGTTTTTTGCACACCCCTAGTAGCAACCTGAGGAAGGGCCTTCTTTACTGTGGTCCCTGGGGATACCATAATGTCTAGTTGTGCCCTTAGTCTCTTAGCTATGATGGCTTAGTTATGACTAAGGAATCCACTAGTCTTCAGCATCAACTACTCTCTGAAAAAAAATACAGACATTGCCACTTACAAAAAAGGATTACTGAGATACTGCCCATTAAGTGTTTCTGAACATTCAAAAGGAATGGTATTGATGCAGAGTATAATAATAGTTAACAAGTACAATAATAATTAGAATGTCTGTCACATTGAGTGGCATTTGAGGAAGATTGTCTACGAAGCATTCCTTCCATTTCAAGACACTGTGGAGTTATCAATAAATACTGAGAGAAATAAGCTTTTAGATTCATGAAATTAATCCCCCAATGCAATTCATAAAAAGCCAAGTGTTACTTCTTTTTAAGATGTGATAGAAAATCACCTTCAGAATTGGTTATGCATGATGCTTAGATACCTGATTCAGCCAGGTCTGCTTCATAACATCTTCTTTCTTTGCCTTTAATTATAGTGTATTTGGCACTTCTAAAACCCAACATGTCTCTGGTTGGGCATCCCAAAATCAATGTAAGGCAATGCAATTTGACATTTGTGCTTCACCAACCTGGCTTCATGTTCAGGCTAGTACAGTTTACACAGAACTTGGAAAGGCCAAGCCAGTGGTCTGTTATAAATATACGTTAGGGTGGGTTCAGATGGCCCATATTATTTTTGTGTAATTTATATGATTCACTATGAGATACTCTTTCATTTTCTTATTAACAGCAGAAGTTCACAGATGGTGGGTTGGCTGTCTGAATCTACCATGAAAAGGCTGCATTCCCCATCTTCTCATCAGTGAGCCACCCACTTTGATTATTAATGTATTGAAAATGTTGATATAAATCACTTCATATCCTGAGAAACCCATCCCCAGATTTTCCTTGCATTCAGGAGAAAGACTAGAGTTTGAACAAAGCAAGATCCAGCCCAAAATTATCCCTACTGTCTTCACAGAAGGAATTATCTTCTGTTTGACTGGGGAAAAAATATTCTGTATGGTGTGATGCTTTGAAAATAACAAATGAACAGATTTCACCATTGCTGCTACTGCTGTATCTTCAGCTGAGAATGATTGCTCACAATGTCATAAGTCTCTTTGTGAGTCATACGGGATTTTGTCTTCCTCAGAATTAAAGTGCATGGAGTCCTACAAGCTCTTTTCAGCTGTGATCGGGTAAACTGCTTACGACGTTTTCTACAGGGAAGAAAAAAAATAGATCGACATGGAGACATAAGTAATTTTGCAATAGAAATTTATCAGAAATACAAAATAGTTATTCTGCCAGTCTGAAACATCTAGATGGTTGATAGATAAGAAACATTTGGAGGAAGAGAATATGTTCATCCTACTGCAAGGCAGCCTAAACATTTCATTTCCTAATCCTTTCTTGGCCCAATTTGTATGTTGCTGGATTGGTGTAGGTTCCCCGTAGTTGTGGCTTCAGCCCCTGCTGCTATGGGAGTATATGAAATAACAGTCACATGTTGTCATGATCTGGGCTGGGCCTACAACTCCCAGAAGCCCCTGAGAGGTTTTGGAGCCAAAATTGATCAATAGGAAAAGAGGAGTGCTTGGAATAAAAGATCTGGGGCAGCAGGCAAAGCTGTTCTTCTTCCCAGAGGGCAGAGCCAGAAGGAAGGCTGCTGCAGGGAAGAAACCCTCATCTTGAGGGAAGGGTGAGTAGTCTAGTGCCACTTGGAATAGTGAGCTAGGGACAGTATATGTTTAGACGCATTAGGGCATTTCATTTCTTTTCTTTTCACCCACTTCAGCCTGGAACCAGAGTGGTGGAAGCATCAGGTGACACCCCACCTGAGCCGTGACACATGTGAAGGGCAAATCATGTTGGAAGCTCTAACACCAACACTGTATAAGATCTAAACTTCTGTGATTTCACAAGTTCTTCCTTTACCAGAGCTGTGTGGGATGCAGCCTTATCTAAAACTATCATAGCTCAGTCTACACGGTCTTTCCTTAGGAGAAAGCATTGAAAGTAAGATAATGAAGGCCTTATGTAAACACTGGTCTGAATTTTTTTTCACATAGCTGATAATCACACATCTCAAATTCATGTTATAACAATGAAATCACAGCACTAATCATTCACACACCCTGTTGAGAAGTACAGTATGTGGCAAAATGCCTTGCACCCAGTGTTCCCTCTAAGCTGAGTTAGTGTGCGCTAGCTCACAGGTTTTTAGCCTCTGGCTCACACATTTCTGTCTTAGCTCAGGAAGGATGGATCCAGAGCAAACTACTTTATGCAGAAGCCAAATCACTCACTCACTACTTTAATGCCAGTAGCTCACAAAGCAGAATTTTGGCTCACAGGACTCCACAGCTTAGAGGGAGCATTGCTTGCGCCCCAGAATTTACTTCAAAGTTTACTGTAATTGATCCTGCTCTCTGTATGGCATCAGAGGTTGTAAAGTGTTTCTGCTGACTAACAAGGGGGAACGAGCCACTTACTGGCACAGAGCTGTCCAGATACATTGAGATGCAGATAGCACTAGCCAAAGAAGAACACTAAGGCCAGGGTTACACTTAAGTGAGAGGTGAAAAGGTAGACAGTAACTTCTCCTTCAAGACAGGAAGAGATAGAGGGTCTGCCAGGGTGGGCAGAAGAGCAAAGGTTATAAAGTCCCCTGGATATGAGGAAGACTCTTCTTCTTTCATTGCACTCTTCTTTCATTGCACCTCTATATTGTTTGCCAAAGATGACCCTGAGACGCTGACTCGAGGTAAGGGATTGCTTCCAATTTTTTCAAGAATTAAGGATCCTACCTCTAATTTTTATTATAGGAGTAGGTAAGTGGCAGGGAAATAGGATTTGTGGTTTATTCCTATTTCTTATACTGTTTCTAAGCCTGTTGTGATTTCAAATGATGTGTGTGCTTTTTATTTTCTTATTAAATATCTTTCTGTTTTGAATATGGGCTGCCTGATCTCTGTGACCCATGATTAGCCCTTTTTGTTTACATTGGGGTGGGCAAAAAAAAAAAATCGGTCCATTTGGATTTGGCCGAATCGGGCAGAATCAATTTCGGCTGGCAGTAAGACTCTCGCATGTCAGTTTCATCAGTAGGAGCCATTGGGGAGTCTTTCAGCCAGCCGAATGTCAATTTCAGCCCCATTATATCCTATGGGCCATTGAAGTCAATGGCGAAAACATAGGGTATATTCTGGGGGCTGGAGGGGAGGGGGCTTGAGGGAGAGACTCCAAACTCACAGGGTAGCTGCTTGAGCCTCTCCCCAAGATACCAAACAAGTTTCAAGAGCATTGGACCAGGGGGTCCAATTCTACGGGCCTCCAAACAGGTTGCCCCCATTCCCTCCATTGTTCTCTATGGTTACTTTTC